>NW_025893638.1:314413-431183 GCF_002878395.1 Capsicum annuum | reverse complement strand
ATATATTGGGACAACTATTGCCTTCGTGGCTTTAGTTTTCCATCGGTTTATCCTCGGTTTGTGAGGCTAGCACGTACTGGGGACCTTTCAGTAGGGGAGCTGAACCCATATAGCCCATAGGCTACTTTAGGATGGATCGAGCTACATTATTCAGGTTAAATCTTTAAACACTCATGTTCATAACCCTTTACCCTCTCTTGGTATCCGATATATATATATATATATATATATATATATATATATATATATATATGAATGTGTCAATGTGGTTTTACTTGATTTTGGAAATGACATTACTTTATCATTTTTCTTAAGTTACATGCCAGTGCTTAACCACTAACCATCCTAGGACACTACATCATTCCATGATGTAGTATCTAAAGACTTTTCTATTGCTCCTATGCAATGTTAGGTGTTTGAGCTCGTCCGCTGAGTTACTTTGAAGTGGTGACCCTCTATCCTTTAAAAGGCCTTGTCATTTCATTGTTGTTTCTTTATTTTCATAGTACTTTTGGATTTATTTGGTCATAGTTAGGGGTATGTCCCAACTTAGATGTTATTCAAGTTTTAGATGCTTTCATGGACAAGTATGGGTTGGATGGTTGGTTTTGGATTCTTAAAACATTCATTTGATATACTTTCTTTGATAACTATCTTTAAGTCTTCTACTTTATTGTTATTATTGTGTTCTTAGGGTTAGGTTAAAGGTGTTGTCTTTGGTTCATGGTTGGCTTAAGATACTCGTCATGACTAGGCCCTGATTCAGGCCGTGACAAAAGCACAAAAAATTATACATTCATAGAACAAGAGTAATTAGCTATAAATTATACTTTAAGAAGTTTCGTGCCTTTTTATTAGCTAACAAGGTTGTCGTCCATACTAATCATGCAACCACCTAATAAATAATGGCAAAGAAAGAGGAAAAGCTAAGATTTATGTGGTTGATCCTGTAGCTATATGTATTTGATTTTTTGGTGAAAAATAGAAGATGATGTAAATATCAAGTGGCGAACCATTTGTTCCACCTAGAATCCAATAGTGAGAAGTTAGGGGAGATTAAGATTGATGAGTCTTTCCCTGATGAAAGTGTTATAGCTATATAGGGAGATGCGGAGCCTTGGTATGTAGATTTTAAAAATTATATCATGTGTAGCATCCTTCTCGAAGAGCTTAACTCTTATCAAAGAAAGTGTTTCCTTAATGATGTCATGCGATACTTTAGGTATGAGCCTTATGTTTTTAGGGAATATGCCAATACATGATTCAGAGGTGTGCGATCGAGAATGAGATTAGGTCCAGTCTTGAAACATTTAACTCTTTGACTGTAGGTAGTCACCATGGTGGGGTTCATACAGTTGTAAAAATTCTTCAAAGTGGGCTTTTTAGCCCTGCTTACACCATGACACATATCAATTGTTTCATATTTGTAAACAATGCTAAATACATAGAAGAATTAAAAAAAAAGACATAAACCCGATTCTTGAGGTAGAATTGTTTGATATATAGGAGATCAACTTTCATGGGAACCTTTGTGAGCTTATGCATGAATCACGAAATGTTGGGGAGGCGATGGATTATATTTCTAAATGGGTTGAAGCTGTGTCTTTGTACAATAATGAGGTTAGGAGTGTCGGTCAATTCTTGAAAATCATATATTCACTCAATTTGGCACAGCTCATGCTATTATTAGTAATGGAGGTTCCCATAGCTAATTATGTAGTAAAATATAAGGAGGCCACACCATACCACCCTCAAGTGAGTGGGAAAGCATAGGTATCTAACGATAATTAAGGGAATCTTAGCCAAGAAAATAAATGCCAATCGAACAGATTAGGACCAAAAACTTGATGATGCTTAATGGGCAAATAGGACTATGTTCAACACTCCAATTGGCATGTCACTATATCAATTACTATTTGTCAAGGCTTTCCACTTACCGGTTAAGTTAGAATTTTGCATGAACTGAATATGAAATAGGAAGATGCATTGGAGTTGAGAATTGAGTAATTACAAGAAATTTAAGAATTCCATTTGAGAGATTATGAGAGTTATGCTCTCTACAAGTATCGCTTGAAAAGGAGACATGACACCAAATATTAAAACTGGAGTTCTAAAGCGGTAATGAAGTCCTAGTATTTACCCCAAGACTCTGGCTATTTCTGGGAAAGCTCAAGTCAATATGGTTGTAACTATTTATGGTGATGCAAAGCATCTCAAGTGGAGCAATTTAATTTAAAAGTGAAGTTGGGTCTCAGTTTACAGTGAATGGTGAACGAGTGAAGTAGTACTTTTGAATGATGTTGAGTGTTGACTTTATTAAGGTTCTCTACCTTGATGATGCTTAATCACCCTTACTTTCATCGTTCCACAATATTAAATAAGGTGCTTCTTAGGAGGAAACCCAATCTTTGCATTATGTTATTTTGAATAACATTTGTTCAATGGTGCAAATATGTGAGAAGATAGGGTTTGAAATTCAAAAATGATAGATTTACACCTCTTATATATGATACACACTGACCTTATACTCATCTTACAATATTAATGTGTATCACACAAATAGGGAACAAGAAGTTACAGTATCCAAAAGCCAAGCTCCAGCTTGGCCCAGCACTTAGGTGTATCGCACAAATGCATCACCAATAGTAATAGTGGCTACTAATTCCTCAAGGTCAAATTTTACCATCACTGAAGAGTTGTGTGCATCACACTTATATTATTTAATATTAAGAATACATTTAACTCAATCGATAAGTAAAGGGTCACTTTTATTGTGAAGAAGTCTAAGGGCTTAACATATTACATTCTTATCTGAGGTGGATTTATGCTAACTCAAAGTTGTTATCTGGGCTTATTTAGCCTTGTTTTGAGGACTTCTTGTATTATTAATGTGTTAGTAATGATATAGTTGTGAATCTAAGTGATTAAGTACTTGATTACAATTTTAAAGGTGTTTTCAAAAAAGTTTGTACTTAAATTGGTCACTTAGAATGAAAACGAGAAAACTAGTGTTACTATCTTGAGTTATGTGTTGTTCTAGTTTATCTCGATGAATTATAGTGTGTGGGATGAGTTACTAATAGCATTATTGTGTAACTATGTATGGAAAAACTTGTTTATAATGTTTATGGTTCAATTGAAACAAGCCAAGAGTAAAAACTAAGTTAAAGATCTAGAGGACAAAACTAACATTCTTAGCTTAAGTTTCTAGTTCACTGTATTGGATGTTGCGTTGTTTTGAGCTCTAATTCGTGGTGTTTGATGATATAGGATGCTAGGAAATATTACTATAATTGTATATAAATTATACACAACATTTAAATCAATGTGAAAACAATACCACAAGGCATGGAATGGATGGAAAAAACCACATACACTTGCACGTGCACTTGGGCGCAACACCTTCTTACATTAAACCCTACACTTCTTTATTTCTCATCCATTACATTCTCTTTCTCTCGCTTGCACAATGCATTGTTTCTCAGTCATACTTTTGTCAAACACACTCACATACACTTACGGGAGTACACACTATCAGTCACCCTCCTTATCTTGTTGTAAGTTTTATTTGTTTATGCTTATATGTTGGTTATTAGAAATGATAGTGAACTTTTATTCTTCTTTCATTATATTTTAATTCATCTCTATCCTCTCACTTTATTCCCCCTTGTGAATATAAATTGTGTCCCTAGTTTTGTGATTAAAATCATATAGTAGGTTATGGGAAAATCAAGGAAATCTTCATTATGTCTATTAGACATTGTATTCTATACTTCTTGTTATTCCAACATGAAAGTTTTCCATTGAATTAAATACTGTAGTTCTATTTGTGATGTTAGTTTGGAAATTTGGAGTTGGGAAGTTAAAATTTCTTAGGTTTATGGGTATTAGCTACAAAAGGGGAACTCTGACCACCCTACAAATTGACTTATCCATAAACAATGTTTTGCTGTTGAATTTGGATAAAATTGGGAAGAAGATGCACTTGTGTGATGACTCTAAGCCCTTGTACAATATGTATTACTATTGTATGATGTGCACAACAACACCCTATGAGCACATTATGTTTCAGTATTTAAGGGTATTAAAATTGTGATTTCTGCACTCTTAATTATTAGTGCACAATGTTCCAAATTTGTTTCCCCTTAAGCGCACAATGTTCCAAATTTGTTTAGGTTGGAGGGCTGTGAGTTGTGTGCTCTTAATCATGAGTGCATTACTCTTATGTCTTATGCATTAGTGGCTCTCTCTATCATAGAAATGTAGGTCTTATTTGGTTTTAATTTTATAACCTTGTGTGATACAAAATCCTTGTGCAATGTACATCATTTGGGTGCAATATTCTAGAAAGGTTTTTGTATAATTTACTATTAAAGTTTGATTGTGTTTCCTAACCCCGTACTTGTATGTACATTACTTGTTTGTGCATATAAGGCTCCCAAAATATAGTTTTATCCATCTGGTACCTCCCCCTCCAAAGCTCCTACCCACTCTAAAACTCAAATAGATAAAAAGAATACTAGACCAACACAATTAAACCCAGTCGGGCCACTCTAATTAAACTCAAAGTGACTGTATAGTTGAACAAGCCGAGGTAACTACCTCAACCTAAGCTAAGGCTTGTGATTATTAAGCATAAGGGCGAAGGAGGTTCAAGTCCTAATATTGATCTGAATACATATTTTGAACATGAACATAGTGGGTCCCAAACTTTTATCCATGATCTAGCTGCTAGCACTCAAATACTCTTTGCCGAAAAAAAAGTGAGTCAAAGTGAGGTAGCAGCCCCTTCTATTCCTCAAGAGGCCAAACTGTTATAGAAGAGTAAGTGTTATCATTTAATAGGTTGATTGATAGGTATCCGAGCATTTGGGCCAAGATTAAGCATCATGATTGGAAAAATTTCACAAAACCATTACCAAATTACAATACAATATGGGTGAAAAAGTTTTATGAAGCATATACAATGTTGTTGCTTTGAAAGAGAAAGAGAGGTCAACTTAAAGTAGTGATAGATGTGGTAGGAGTTTGAGGGGTGGATGTAAAGTATGGTGAATCAATACTAAATGACATTACTGACCACTTCTACTCTACAATATTGAGAGATGACTTTGATACTTATCAACCTTGGCATTATGATTTTCTATGTGACAAGACATCCTCATGGGTTAAGCTAGAGGGGATTATTTAGAAGAAAGATTTGAATATCGAAGCATTATTATGGCTTGGGTTTTTGAGTACCATACTCATGACATTTTATAATAAGTCAAAGTGTAGATAAAAAAAGTGTTAGTTATTAGGTTCATTATGAAGTGGTCAAGGATAACTTTGAGAGTGGTAATTCATCCAGAACTACAAAAGGGGCCCAGTAAGATCAAGCATCTTATCTGTTCTCTTGTTTGATAATATAGATGTGCTAAAGAGCACAGGTACATGATAATGCTGGCACAGATATCATTGTCAAAACCAAAACCACGATTGATATTTTGAGTGTTTTAGTCTGCCTATGATGGTGATGATTACAAGACTTAATATGAGAAGCTTGTTGATAATTCTCCTATAATTGAGGCATAGTTACTTGAGTCTTGAGATGTTCCAATCTCGTCTACTCTAGTGCCACCATGCCATGACCAAATTTTACAAAACATGATGGTACCTACTTTAACCCATAAATAGGTAAGCTAAACTGTAGCCCGAAACGACAAGTAATGTGTTCGTAGAATGTAGAGTAATTATTGAAATTATGCAAGCAATTAAGTTACAAGTCATAATATATAAGAATGATAGTACAACTAGAGATACATAAAGAAAAGAGTAGAAATATTCCACGACCTAGAAAGGTCACGACAAGAGCCTCTAACAAGAGAATAAGAGTACTAATAGTATCAAATTGAAAAACCATAAAAACATAAACAAAGAAGAGAGAGGGTCAGATCTAGCTCTAAAAGCTTACCCAATTTCCAAACTCCGACCATCACTAGTATGGACATCAATGGTGTCAACTAATACTTGGATTAGCATAAAAAATGCTAAATAGTATAAGTACCAAAATAATGGATACTCAGTATGAATCATCAGCTGACTGCGCTAAATCATAATATATGTGCAATAAAATATGATATGGTAAGCTAAAGTCATGAAAAGGGACAAACCTAGAATAATGCTCCAAATACTAACAATAAATAACTGAGTAAATAAAATCGAAAGGAAAGCAACTAACTATAGCCTAACTAGGCCTCCATAAGCCCCAAAGTCTATTCTAACCTCAAATTCTAAAGCAATTTCTACCTGGAGATAGATTAAGGTTCCAAATTCCCCTTAAAAGGTGATAAATGTGTCTCATTAACTCTAAAGGTATCCATTCAATCCAAGGAATAGATGGATAGGTCAAATTCTCTCAAATACGGCTTGTTAATTGACTTAATAACCCAAATTTTGCTAAATATAGAGTAGAGTAAATCCCTAACCCAAGACTAGAATAATATCATGCCAATACCATAACGAATCTCAATCTTTGAGAAAACTAAGCCTAGCCTACCTGGACATTGATAATTTCCCACTAAAGACCCATAAATTAGAGATTTTTCCTTTTGAGAAGCCTTTCGCATGATGCCACACTATCAAAATTTTGATCTATATAGTAATATGAAAATAATGATAAGCATATACATTTTAATGCTTCAGGTCCAAAGTCAGGTCAAAATCCATGTGGGTTCCACTTGCGAATCGTTACTTTTAAACTGTCACCATGTTCTTCGATTCTCATTGATCATTTATCCTTAAAAATGAGTAAATTCCGATATCAAATGACACCAAAATCAACCCACAAAAAAGATAGGGTTTTATGAATAAATTAGGGAATTAAATCAAGTATTAGATAAAACCTTACAAAGATCAAGATGAGGAAATGATATTTCTGAGCTCACCAATACCCCCCGATCAACCAATGATCAATCGTCCAATTTTATAAGCTTTCTAGGGTATTGATGGACTTGGATTTTGAGATAAATAAGAGAAAAATGGATGAAGGTTGAAATAAATACCCTTGTAGTTACTGCCTAAGTGGTCGTTGCTAAAGTGACAAATGGTCTCTTAACTGACCTTTATCACATGCTTACCTCTACTAAAGTGAATAAGACGTCACTCAAGAGAGGTGTGCTGAAGTGGCCAGGTTTTCTCTAAAGAGACAAAGTAGATACCAAGCTTGGCCGCTTAAGCGGCCAAAGGCCAGCTTAAGATATTGGACCAAATTAGTCTATGCACCAGCTGAAACTTGTTTTTTTCCAAGTTTTCATTGACCCCTTAAGATTTATTCAGAATCCTATGTATGTAAATGAACTATGCTACCCTATTAAATTCGACATTCCGAACTTAATGGCACTATGAAAATTTCCATCCAAAGATATTTTGATAAAATATGGGCCCCACACCCAAAGGCTATTTTTACCAAAATCCATCCAATAGCACAAAATAAGTCTAAAATTCTTGGTGCCCAAACCAAAGGTTCCCATAGACACAACAAATGTTTCAAAGCTGATAGAACTATCATAATTTTCATATGAGGTCATTAAATTGAGGTTAACTCCAAATAGCTAATCCTTACCAGTAAAGACTTCAAAATATGGAATTGACTCTAAGAATCAAATGAAGTGTCTGATAATTAAACTATTGTCTCCAGTGATTCACAAATGACCTGTGAAAGCTATAGAAAAGCTCTAATTGAAAAAAAAAAGTGTAGAAACATAAAAAACAACCTAGAGGGTCATTATACACCTCTTCCTTCTACTTTAGCTCCCTTAATGCATAAATTGCACCTGCTAAAACTTTAGCGTCTGTGCTAGCACCCACAAATGCTCCACCATCAAGTTCACAATCACCTATGACTCATGATATGGTATGCAAATGGGAATCTTAGCCAAATTATCTAACTTGAGAGTGTATCCTTTAGTAGAGTATACCCCAAATTGATTCGCTTTGAACAAGAACCTCTTTAGGAGAAAATAAAAGAGGTGAAGATAATCTTGCTTTAATATGATAAAAGGTTGAATAGCTTGGCTAAGATGGTTGACCAGAGATATCTCCAAGAGAAGGAGGGAGGAAACATACTTAATGCAAATTTTTGTTTAACCATTAAGACTAATGTTGCTACATTGAAAGCCGAGATGGATTGAATATAATATATAAATTTTTATAGTGTCTTCACTGAGACACCCTTTAGTTGATCCATATACTGTAACTGAGTAGGTTGTCCTACATGTAGTGACTGATCATGTTGCCCCATAGGTTGTTGAACAAATCATTGAGAGGACTTCCTTCATGCTTATGGCTCTTTAAGGACAGAGGAGGACGATAGTTATGAGAAGCATCTTGGTGTGCATAGAGATAAGGTTGATGTTGGAATGCAGATAGAGGACTTTGATGAACTCCAAAACATCATGAATTTTCAAATTATTGTCACTCTAGAGTGGTCATTGGTGCAGACCAATATGGAGGGGACTAACAACTTCAAACTAGATAAAGTGTCTTTTGATATGAGTGTTAGCACCTTACTTTTGCCCTTCATGATTTATTTTAATTTTGAGCTTCTTCAATTACAAATAAAATTGAAATAATTTTTTATTAGAATAAAGAATTTTTCAAATAATTTTTTTGGTTAACATAACAATTATGCCTTCCCATATCCAAATACGAAGGATTGTATGATTTCGTTACATAAATAAATATATTATATCAAAATCAGCTTTTGCAAAGTTTGCCTCTTAGAAATTGATTCAATTAATGATAATTTGATTTAAATATATTTTGTCATAAGACAAATTATTTTTTGAAAATAATTATATGGATTTTATTAAATCAAGAAGCTTGAATTGAATTAAGTGTCAATTTGTCTCAATTTCTAGTTCAATTAAAGTTAATTGTTAAATGTAGCTATATTTTGAAGTTGATTTAGCGATAATTGCAATTGAAGTTGATCTAATCATAATTGCAATTGAATTTATTTCAATCTTATTTGGATTTTCTTTAAATAGAATCGGCTAACTCTTAAAAAAATTAGGTAATTTTTTAAGGTGAGATTTGATAGCCTTCTATAATCATCTAATATATTTTAATAATTAAAAAAAGAAAAATAAACATACAGGACCTACCTTGGAGGAGCTTAAAATATAGAATTAGAAGATATTCACATAAGTAGCAATCAATGAAGATCTCAAACTAAGATTGGAAAGAACTATATCAAGATTCAGCTACCTTAAAGGAACATAAAATATGAAATCAGAAGATATTCATACAAGGAGAAATTAATGAAGATCTCGGACAAAGTTCATAAAGATTCAGAAGAGCAATTAAAGATTTAGACAACCAGTGATGAGCACTAAACTGAAGAAAATAAGTACTAGGAAATATATCATGAAAATCAAGCAAGGAAAGAGATCATATTCCCTACGCTAACATATCTAATATGGATGTGTATGAATATGACCCATCAGTCCAGAAAAGGAAAAACATATCACAAACACGGACATATTTGATATGAACGTGCTTATGATATGAGTCCTTAATAAAAAAATTAATACAAATTCTTTATTGAAAGAAAATTCTTTGGGTTTTTCTTTTAGAGCAAAGAGGCAGCAAATATGAAGACTATATAAGTGAATAGAGAATAAAAGGATCATTAATCAACTTCACTAGAACTATAATTATCTCTCATATTTTAAATCTTCATAAATCCTTGTAATTCTCTTAGTTTATAATTGTAATAGAAAGAAAATAATATAGTTAGTCTTGAGTTATACTAGCTGAGGTTGTGTAACACTCTGCACTTTCGGGCTAGAATGTAAACTGTCATTTCTATGTATAAAGGTTTCAAAAGCCAAAAATACTATTCATATTTAATGTGTTAATCAATTATGTAGTGTGGGAATATAGCTGAGCATGAATTGAGATCACAGGGGTCCTTAACTCAAGAATGAGTTGAAAGCCTTCCTATCAATTGAATTTTTGTAAGCGTTTAAACTTAGTTCAACTTTAATCAATCATAACTTTTTTATATAACGAATTATAGGTCCTAATATGTATCAAATGAAAGTTCTTTGCATCCTATTTCCAATGCCACTAGTTTCTCCTTAATCCTATATCTTAGTAAGAAGTCATGCCCATTTTACGGTAGGGTATCAAACTGCTGAAGGTGCATTGGCCGGCCCAACGGATCATCGGGACCGTGATGGCCCATCATGAAGCCAGTCACCCCAAAATCAGTTATTTCAATCACTGGACATGACCCGATGGTCGAGGTTATGGTACGTCATGATCCTGACGGTCCATCAACCAAGCCGTCGGGAAGATACGTAGTTCTGAAGGCGGGATGCTGTAAAGGGGTGTTTTGGTACTTTTCCTCTTCAGAAAACCTTACCAGTGGATTTAATTACACTCTAAACAAGTTATTAGTCTATTCTCATCAGTTATACATCATCAAAGCTCTTCACTCTAAGAAACAAGATCAAACTAGGGTTTTTTCCAAGAACAAGAAGTCAAGAATCAACCCCTAAGTCCAAGTTTTCTAAGAAACAAAGTAAGATTTGAGTTCTACTCTTTAAACCTTGCAATCCAAGGTATGTGAGATTTTCCTACTACATGGTCTTGTTGAAAATACTTTGAATAAGGGTTTAAAGTTTTAGCAATCATGAATTTATAAATGGGTTTTGAATTAATTTTATAATTGTGAATCCTTTTAATCTATTTTTTTTCTTGAGGCCTCCCCTTAAATAAAATTATATATATATATATATATATATATATATATATATATATATATATATAAATGTATGTAATTAAAGTTATCATGTCACGAATTGAAGAATGTTATATTTAGAAGCATGGTATCAATGTTCTTGACTATTATTAAGTTATTTAAGATTTATTTTAAATTGATGAGAGGTGGTTTGTATATGTTGATAAATGTTAAAGATATATAATGAAAAATTTTCATGTTTTGTCAAAAATACATGACCACTACATATTTGTTGAAATGTTTAAAAGAGAGATTTTTTGCATAATTTGACATATCTTTTGAAGTATGAATTATCTTGAACTGTTTGAATGATATGGTGGTCTAAACTTTATGTTTTGAATGAAGAGACTGTAACATTATATTTTATGGCTCAGAAATATGACTTGCAAATCTTGGTATGACGATACCACATCAAATAAAGCCATGATAAACTCAGAACAAAATAAAGATTTTTTTTTCAGATTTCAGATTTTGAATTCAAAAAATACATGTTAGAATAGGTTAAAAATGGGCACTAAGAGAGTTAAGTGGTTACCCGAAGTAGGCATGATTCATATAATTCATTGCTTGATATCGTATTTTGCCGATACAGGTTTATATTGTCCCCAAAAAGGGATTATACACTGGACTAATTCTCTGTGGCATATCTTATCCAGATACTCCAACCCTTGTGGTAAACTTAGGTTGGAGGCTTGGCCACCGAGTTAAGGGCGGATCCTATATTGCCTGTGGGATACTTTCAGATATGTAGGGTATACCACTTAGCTTAGAAGTAACACAAAGAAAGGAATTAAATCAATAGAATTGTCTCAAGATCAGTTGAAGTTTCCTGTATGTTTTAAGTTATTTTATGCATGATGTTTTATGAAATGCTCTCACATATATTATTTATGAAAGTACATTATTTTGGATTGCTCTGTGTACCACCAGTACAATTGTATTGACCCCCTATATTTTAGGATCTGAGGTATAGTTCCAGGGTCCAGCTAAGCAGTGGATTGGTGTTTCTGAGATTCATTGTTGGTGACTTCTCTATTTTAGAAGGTCGGGCTTATATAAACATTATCATTTGATAGGTTCATGGTCTAACTGGGGGCCTTATCCCAGTTTTAATTTCGACATATGTTGGGTTTTGTAATGATAGAGATTTTACAGACGGGTGTCATTTATTTTGAATATTAAGAATTTCTTTCCAAATTGTTCAAGTGTTATGAGATTGACCATGGTTCCGTTTTGTTATATTTTTTGCAAATTCTTTATATTGAATGAATATTGTGCATAATTAACAGATATATAAGAGCACCTAGGCCTTAATAGTTTGGGATGCTCGTTATGGCCAGGGCCCCAGCTCAAATCGAGACAACTTGGTATCAGAGTGCGATTCATGGTCCCAAGGTGTCTGTGAAATTGCATTGGGTAGAGTCCTATTTATGGGTGTGTAGTGTGCCACACTTATACGTAGGAGGCTACAAGGTATTTAGAAATGTCTCTCTTTCTACATATTTTAGTTCATGGTATAGAGTCACGATGTTCCTCTTTTATACTCTAGTTTATGCTATAGTATCACCTATACGAAAGTAAAGTTATCCCAGTTCTTTCCTTACACTTATATTCTTAGATATGTCTCATTATTGAGGTTATTCAAGTGCAGAATTCTAGAACCTAAATGATATGGTCCTTTCTTGATTGAGGCATAAAATATTATAAAATTATGCAAGGACTTGACAGGAGTACGTCAATGCTTCATGGCATATTGATTCTAGCGTAAACTTTGATCTTGATAAAATTGTGCTTTTTATCCTGAGGTATTAATGTATCTAGTCCTTTCAAAATTCTTATTGTAGGGAATATTGTGTAGCAGTATATTGGAACTGTATTTTCACCCGAGTAGTAGTATATATTAAAGTGTCATGAACTAATGGTAGTGAGATAGTCCAGAAGTTGATGACATGAAGTCTCTAAGTTAGCAGTCAGAGTGAGAGTAACTATTGCATAAATAAGTAGTTTTAGTTGTATAACCCTTTGATTTAGGGATGGTTCTCTCTCTTTTATGGTGGTTTGATAATATTGTGGCAAGACTTGTAAATTGTATGGTGGTGTATGGAGAAAGTGTTTAGCTTTGATTTTTTTTAATTCAAAATAGGAAAAGTGCCCAGAGTGGATAGTTATGGTTGTTACAGAAATTCCTTATAATTTTTGAATGAAAATGGTTAGATTAGCCAAAAAGTTATAAATATAGACTCATTGTTGTAAGTGGATTTTGAAGGTAGTATAAATGTGTGCTTGGGTAAGTAAGTATGATGTGAGAATGTAGAATATGTAGATAAGATTGTATTTGGTTATAATATAAGATTAAGGTTGACTATGTTTATTATGTGACTTTACCCACTTAACCTTCTTTTCTTTAGTGGTTGTAAACTAGAACTTCTTGTGAGAAGGTATGTAGTAGATTTTGATCTGTAATAGTAATGTCATAAAGAGGTTATGATTGTAGGTAGTAGTTAAATAAAATGAGTATTTTGAGTTGATTTCTTAATTTGATGGTTGATTTTCTAATTTGATGGACTAGTATAATATGTTGTATGCTTTACTGATGGTACGTGATTGTTGCTAGACTATAGGCTTGATCTTTACATGTTAAATATGGTGGTAAAAGTAGTATCTTAAGGTTAATGATGTATGTTTTGTGGGAATGAATAAGTTGGCTTGATGTAATTGGTGAAAGAGTTTAGGTTGATAATTTAAGAAAAGTTAAATGGTAATTTTGAGGTATATATGTATATGAGGACTACCGTTAAAATGATTAATTATGGGAGAGTCATTAAGTGGATAAGGGCTTAAGTGTATAAGAATAAGTTGCACCCGGTGGTAGTATGGATTTAGGTAAGATTTTATGATATAAGTTATATGATTAATAGTCTAATGTTAGAAGGTTAGTAGTGGAGAGTGGATTTTCTTATGTGATAAGGAGTGAGGATGTGTATGCTCATGAGACTGAATATTATAGGTTGATCACGATAGAGGATAGTGAAAGATTAAGAGTAGTGTTCTAGGATATCAATACCTTTAGAGTATACTTAAAAATGGAAGGTTTGGCATTTATGTGTATAAGTGTTTTGTGCACCTAGTTTGTGTTCTTGAAATTGTAATATGGAGAAGTCTGGTGAGTTATTGTACGGTTATCGTTATAGTTGAATTAAGGAAATATAGGTAGGCGATATGAGCCTTGGGTATGTTTTTAAAAATTTTGTTAAGTTGTAAGTTATGTGATTAGAGGTGTAATGCAGGAATTCTAAGAAGTTGAAGATAGAGTGTTAAGTGTTTAGAAGCGTGGATGCCATGCCTATTATAATGTTAGTCATAAATTGGTGACTTTGGGGTTAGAGGATGTTATGATTAGTATCCTTGAAGGGGGATGACCCAGAAAGAATTTAGGGTCTTTATGTATGATTATTGAGGGAAGTTTGCGTTCATGTTTATACTGATACCCCCTATAGTATTGAGAATTGTGATTATAGATCGATAAGAAGTAATGTTCTCAAGTCTAGGATTGTGACTTTGATCTAAGGCGGAGATGGTGAGTTAAGATAGTTTCCAAATTTTCTCATTGTGTCAAGTTAGGAAAGAGTCATAATAAACCTACTCCTATTAAAGTATGTTCCTCCTACTACAGTTTAAGAGTTCATTCTACCAATGTCTTATGTATTCAAGTCCTTCTGATGTCTAGGGTTTGAGTTCTCTATGTAAGTCATGTCATGTTCCGATGTCCAAACAAGAAGCAATAATGTCCCTCAGTGACCCAATACTCCAAGTATCCAAGCGATATGTTATGTTGCTCATGATCCAAACCTATGTCTCACAGCATTCTTGGTCCTAAGAAAATATATTTTTGTATGTCACTGAATCATTTTATGCAAATATTAGCCAAAGTGATAAAGTTGTGGAAACTTATTACTATTTCAGCTCTAAAAATAAGAAGTAATAGCTTCATGCATTAATCTTCATCTCAATCATTAACTTTATAAATTTTGACCTTATGTTATACAAAACATGATATATGTGTACCCATATTTCTCACTGTAGTATATCCTAAGAAATCATGTTGTGTTGTGGTTACACCGAGCGACCCTTTACTTATGATCCAGACACTTGATATCTGAAGCACTCTGTGTCTATTCTATTGCATCTTCACTTCGTGTCCCTCCTTGAGTAGCGCAATAAGTATAAGCTCTGAATTGACAAGTGTTACATCTATTCATGATATTTAGGATTGGGTCCCTCAATGTCCCTCCATATGTCAGTATGACAGTGATTGTACAAGCATAGTAGTGTTGGGTGGGGGAGTAGATGTTTTTGAAGGTGGATATTTTGATGTTACTTCTAAAGCTAAAGTTATATGAGAAGGGAGAAGAAGGAGATGAACTTTCATTATGTGATATAGTTAAGAAGGAGTTATGTGGTGAAAATCTTAGTGAGAATGATTGAATTGGCTTGTCTTAGTTGGGAGATCCATAAAGTGGGTGTAGTAATGATAGGATTAAATTTTGTGATTGATGAAGACACAAACCAATGTTCCATGTTGTTAGTATTCCTCGAATTAAAACTTTAGGTTGTTAGATTATAATGATGAGGAGAGGTGATTTCTTAGTGTGATGTAGAGTGCAGGGTCCCATGATTTAAGTTATCACCTCTTTCCTCCGAGTTGGGCTTCAACATGGAAGTATTATCTGGTGGGACAAATTATTGTGGTTAGGTGTGTTATGGGAGAATTGTAAGTTGTAAATAATGAAGTATGTTTATTAATGTTAGGGCATGACGAATAATCTCTCTAAATTTAAAGTCTATTCATTGTATCTTGTAAGGCGGAGAATGCTTCTAAATCCCGTCTCCTGCAAAATCTCATTTCATAATTAGTAGTGATGTAAATAGGGCCTATGATAACAAAATAAAATCATGCCTTATGTTGTGATGATAATTATTCATAGAACTCATGTGCAAAGTCATCACTATGTAAAGTTTCACTACCTCATGCTTCATGCTTACGCATTTCACTAGGGGTTATCATGAAGCTCTTTTGATGCCTTTGCATATTTTCTTGAGGAAAATTGTTCAATCCGAGGTTACGTTCCTTATTCCATACCTTTAGAGCTTCAACAAGTCCCTACCCGTCATTCGGGAATGAATGATCCCAAGGAGGAGTTAATGTAACACCCCACACTTTCAGGCTAGAATGTAAACCATCATTTTTATGTGTAAAGGTTCCAAAAGCCAATAAATACAATGAAAATTTAATGTGTTAATCAATTACGTGGTGTGGGAATCTGGTTGAGCATGGATTGAGATCATAGGGGTACCTTAATTTAAAGGACGAGTTGAAAGCCTTCCTGTCGATTAAGTTTTTGGTGAACATTTAAACTTGGGTCAACTTCAATCGACCATAAATTTTTTGTATATAATGAACTAGAGGGGCTACTATATATCAAATAAAAGGTCTTTGAGTTCTCTTTCCAACGCAGTTTCTTCTTAATCTAATAACGTGGTAAAAGGTTATGACTATTTTACATTAGGATATCAAACTGCTGAAGGTGCGACGGCTGACCTGACGGCCCGTCAAGAAGTTTGTCGCCCCAAAAATAGTGATTTCAGTCATTGGACATGACCCAACGGTTGAGGTAATGGTCCTTCACTCTCCTGACAGTCCATCAACCATGTTGTCGGGCAAAATACGTAGTTCCGAAAGCGGGATGCTGTAAAAGGGGTGTTTTCGTACTTTTCCTTATCAGAAAACCTCCCCAATGGATTTAATTACACTCTAAACACATTATTAGTCTATTCTCATCAGTTATACATCATCAAAACTACCTTTTAACTCTCAAAAATAATATCTAACTAGGGTTTCCTCCAAGAACAAGAAGTCAAGAATCAACCTTTAAGTTCAAGTTTTCCAAGGAACAAATTAAGAGTCGAGTTCTACTCATTAAACCTTGAAATCAAAGGTACGTGGGGTTTTCTTAAAATTCATGGAATTTTTGAAAACACTTTGAATAAAGGTTTAAAGTTTTAGAAATTGTGGATTTGTAAACGAGTTTTGAAATAAATTTACAATTGTGCATTGTGAATCCTTTTGATATATTGTTTTGGTTTTGAGGACTCCCTTTAAAGAAAATTGATTTTGATTATATATATATGTATGTATGTAATTAAAATTGATAAATAATTTGAGTGCATGACATTTTACACTCCCTCTCATGTTGCAAGACCTCTTGTTTTTCTCATGTCACGAATTAAAGAATGTTATATTTAGAAGCATGGTATCAGTGTTCTTGACTATTGTTAAATGATTTAAGATTGATTTCAAATTGATGAGAGAGATTTTTTAAATGTTGGTAAATGTTGAAGACATATAATTAAGGAATTGCATGATTTGTCAAAAATACATGACCACCCCATGTTTGTTGAAATGTTGAAAAGAGAGATTCTTTGCATCATTTGACATATGTTTTGATGTATGAATTCTCTTAAACTGTTTGAATTATATGGTGGTCCAAAATTTATGTTTTGAATGAAGAGATTGTAACATGATATTTTATGGCTCATAAATATGACTTTTAAGTCTTGGTATGATGATACCACATTAGATAAGGGTATGATAAAGTCAGAACAGAATAAAGAGTTCTTTTCATATTTCAGATTTTGAATTCAGAAAATGCTATTTAGAACAAGTTAAAAATGGGCACTAAGAGAGTTAGGTGGTTACTCGAAGTAGGAATGAGTCATACAATTCATTGCCTGAAACTGTGTTTTGCCGATATGGATTTATATTAAAAAGAGGGATTATATGCTGGCATAGTGCCTTGTGGCATATCAGATTCAGATACTCCAACCCTTGCGGAAAACTTGAGTTGGGGGCTTGGCCACCGAGTTAAGGGATGATCCCATATTGCCAATGGGATACTTTCAGATATGTAGGGTGTTTCACTTAGCTCAGCAGTAACACAAAGAAAGGAATTGCATTAACAGAATTGTCTCAAGATTAGTTGAAGTTGCCCATATATTTTAAGTTATTTCATGCGTGATGTTTTATGAAATGCTCTCGCTTATGTTATTTATTAAAGTATATTATTTTGGATTGCTCTACATGCCAGTATAATTGTATTGACCTCCTATATTGCAGGATCTGAGCCATAGTTTCGTGGTCTATCTAAGCAGTGGATTGGTGTTTCTTAGATTCGCTGTTGGTGAGCCTTCTTTATCCCGGAAGGCTGAGCTTATATAAACATTGTCATTTGTTTGATTCATGGTCTGACTGGGGGCCTTGTTCCAATTTTGTTTTATACATATGTTGGGTTTTGTAATGTTAGAGATTTCGCAGACGGGTGTCATTTATTTTGAATATTAAGAATTTCTTTCCAAATTGTTCAAGTTTTATGAGATTGACAATGGTTTCGGTTTGTTATGTTTTTTGGAAAATTATTTATATTGAATGAATACTATGCATGATTATCAGATATAGAAGAGCACCCGGGCCTTTATAGTTCGTGAAGCTCATTATGGCCAGGGCCCCAGATCGGGTTGTGACAGGTTGTGTCACAAGAACTAAACAGTGTTAAGTTTAGATCCAAAACTTGTTCAGTTATGTTGTAACCCAAGTTTCACGTTAATCTCTAAAGAAAAACATTGAAACCAAAGGGGACTAGAATAGGCACCACAATAGTGCTAACTAATAAGATTGATCAGTTGCTAAAAAAAGACTTGAATTCATGCCTCTTAAATTTTAATTGATATCAGATCAGGTCTCACACTAAAGAGTCGCTTAACTGTATGTGAGTAAAGATCAAATGGCTAACTATCAAATTGTAGAAGCACTCTTTTAAGATAGACTTTCTTTAACAAGGCCACCCTACTTTAGTTGACAATACTATTTATACTAGAAGAATGGATTCAGAATCTTTATGAAGTCAATCAACTTCCAAGCCTTGATATTTATAAATAAGGGGCCAAAACCTATACCCGAACTAAAGGATGAAAAAAAGAAAAAGGGATCCACTAGCATGGAGGATTCTGAGACCTTTGAAATTACAAAGGAGCAACACGAGGTAACCAAAACTAATTCTAGAGCTTTTAGTTTGCTTTACTTACAGTTAGTTAAGAAGAATATAACAAGATATCAACCTGTAGAATAGACAAAGAATATGGGATAAAGTAACTTATGAAGGTACTACCAAAGTGAAGAAATTCAGGATCAGTTCTCTTGATAACAATTATGAGCTTATCAAAATGAAAGAAATAAAGGAGTAGAGTCAATGTTCTCACACCTTATCAAAATTATCTGTAAACTCAAGTCTCAAGGAAAGATCTACTCAAACATTCTTCATGTAAAGAAATAAGTAAGGAGTCTTCCAAACGTATCGGAGACTAAGGCAGCCATAATAGAGGATGGAGATATTATTACATGACGTACGATGATCTATAATGTAATCTTTTTTCATATGAACAAAATTATATAAAAAGGTACAACAAGAAGGAGAAAAAGTAACCTATAGCCTTCATTGTTGTTAGCCCGAGAGAAGATGAAAACATAGATGAAGAAAATAAAAAGTAAATGGACCTTATAAATCATAGAGTCAAGCACATTCTAAGATAAAGACAATAAAGGCCTCAACAAACATTTTAAAATAATGATTCTTAAGAAATGACTATAGCGGGCATTATTGAGGTAAACCTGGCTTCATGAAACAAAATTGTCCTGAACTAAGGAGAAGATCTATAAGAAAAATAAAAAATTTGGCGCTTGTAGTGTTAAAGATAAAATTGAGGCCAACATAGGAACTGGCAATATATGTTTTATGGACATTGGTGAATCTAGTAAGGTAAGATCCTTTGACTATCAAAAACTGCAATATAATACAATCGAATCTTGACATTATATCTGATGAATTTCATAAGGCCATTGATGAATAAAAAAATTGCTCAAGAAAAGAAAAATTGGCAAACTTTTTAAAAAAAAAATCAAAAGAAGAAAGAAAGAACTAGTAGATTCAACTTGTAGAAAGCTAGATAAAAATTGACATTCTTCAAGAAGAACTTGATTGTCTTAAGATACAGTTAAATAGAATTAGAAAATCACCAATTCATAGTTCAGTCAAGTCAAATATTTTGGAAGATAAATCTTTTTTTCTTCTGACTCATTTACTTCTGCAAAAACCTTTTTTTCTATCACTGAGCAATTTTCTACACCTGTGGTAAGTGGAAACATAAATCACTTAATTGTAGAAAACAATCTAGAGGAATGTGGATTTGGAGACCAAAAGAAAATATATCTAACCCTAAAGGATCCAAAAACACTTAGGTACCAACCATAACAAATTTTCTTGTTTTGCCAGAATGTGTTTGCAAAAACTACAAAAGTGTAATGTAGGTAATAGATAATAGATGTTCCAGAAATATGACCAAAAAGAAAGAAAACTACAACAACATAATTGAAGTTGGACATGTAAAGATTTACTCCTCCACTGAGCTAATTGATGTTTACCTGGTGGATAGACTCAAATACAACTTGTTGAGGATTAGTCAATTTCGTAATGCAGGATTTGGTGTAGCATTCAATGTTGGCAACTACTTTATTAAACATCTATAAAGAAAAATCACTCTCATTAGTGATTATGTCAATAATATTTGTGTTTTGAATAATACTAATTTTGCCACCTTGACATATGTTACTAATAAAACTGGTGATCACTGGTTGTCATAGAAAGCTTAGACATGATAGCATGCAGTTCATTGAAATGCTCTCTAGACTTGAATTGGTGAATGGTCTGCAAAAGCTGAATTTTGAGAAGGATCACATCTGTGATACTTGTCAACTCAATTAATAGACTCGGTCATCTTTAAAAGTCAAGGACATTATTATCACCACCAAATGATCCTCATGGATCTGTTTGGTCCAACCAAAATGGCTAGCATTGATAGATAAAATATTTATTTGTAATTGTTGATGACTTCTCTAGATTTATATGTGTAATGTTTCTCACTCATAAGAATGAAGATTTCAATAACTTTGAAATGTTTTGTAGGAAAACTCAAAGAGAAGCAGGGTATTTTATTACTTATGTTCACAGAAGTCATGGAGGAGAATTTAAAAATAAGGATTTTGAAGATTATTGTGCTCAAAATGGTTACTCTCAAAACATTTCACACCTCGATCTACTTAAAAATGGAGTTATCAAATGGAAGAACATATCACTATTATAAACTGCAATGTAATATCCCATATTTTCCTAGCTCTGTTTAACTCTTAGTATATGAATATTCCTATAAAAAAATTATAATACTCAGAGTTTTTTAGTTTAGATCTTACCGGTGCATAAGAAATTAGGTCAGCTTTTCAATGATACAAAATTCACCCAAATCTGATACCCGGGTAAAGATTTATAGCATTTTTAGTAAAATAGTGTACCACCTGGTACTTCACCACGTCGCAGAGAGGGAGCAAAAGGCAATTATCAAAATACAGTGAGCCATCGCGATACAACCGCATTGTGTCACTAGCCAATTTCCTAAGTGTCACTTTCTAGTATGACTCTACGATGATGGAGCATCGCACCAACGGTTAAATTTGTATACAGTGGGGTACAACGATTGTACCGCATTGCACCAAGTTTCCTGTTCCCAGTTTTCCTGTTTCTAGTGAGCTGGCGCAATTTCACTGCATCGCGCCAGCATGCAAAATTAGGATTTTTAGTTTCTGTGATCTTATTTCAGGAGTTGTTTGATCAATTCTTAAAACCCCTAATCAGCCTAAACACAAAATTAATCCCCTAAATAACCTATTATATCATTATTTTCTCACTTTTATCAAAATTAAAAACATTCTCTCTCAATTAGAAAATCCTACTTTTCAAGAAAGCAAGAATAAAGCTCAAGAATTCCTCCAAGAACATTCAAGAACTTTTCTTCTTAGGTATGTTAGGTGTTCATCTATGGGTTCCTTTCACCCATAGAGTCCAAGAATCCATTTTTAAGACTAAAAACTTATTGATTCATGATTTAGATACTTAAAATTGGATTGTATTTATATTCATGACATTAATTGAGTTTCAATCCATGATTAATTATAGGTTCCATGAAATTGAAATAGAAGGTATATTGAATTGTGTAATTCCTATGATATAATCCTTGAATTAGCATGTTTGGGTGTTGTAGTTAAAATGTTTGTATGTTACCCATGATTATATGCATTAAGTTGTGCTCCCCAAGTGTTTGATAGAATGCCCATATGAATTAAATGGCGAAATCATGACATGCTAGCATATGTACAAGCTTATGCCCTATAAGTGTTTGATAAAATGTCTCTATGAATGAATTATGAACAAGTGGACATTGTTATGCTTATCAAGATTATGCTATGCTTTACTTTTCATGCTATTGAGTCCTGGGAGTATTGAATACCTAAAAATCTAGCTGTTTACCTAGAGCTATGGTAGTTACAGAACAGTCTCAGTCAGGTCATGAAACCATAGTACTCAATTAGTTAATAGAACTCAGTAAACTCAGTTAGTTATAGAACTCAGTAAAACTCAATATCAGTCCAGTTCAATTCTATATAATAATCAGTATTATTCATATGTGAGTAGGATTCAGCATCGAGTGAACTCAAGGATGGGGGCTCACCTTCTGGTAGAGGGTATGAACCTTAGAAGCAGTCCTTGCATTCCAGAACTACATAGCCAGCGTCGATTGAGACATCAACCTGCCAATTGAGGGTTGATGAGGTGTTTTAACCTTCTAGTTAAGGGTACCACCATTCTCATTCAGGGTACCACCGTTCTTATTCAGGGCACCTGCCAGATATGGGTGACTCTTTAGTTGTCTTTACTCGTGGTAGGGTAAAAATACCCTTCAAAATGGGGTTACAGGTTGGACCCCAGTTATCTTATTTGGGGTATGTCGTTTAGATGACTACCTCCCACAGTCTCAATTTCCATCTCAGTTTAGAACTCAATTCAGTTCTACAAAATCAGGAGTGTCAAACACAGTCAATTAGTATCAGTAACTGAATATTAATAATTCTGTTACTCAGTTATAAAAAATCAGTATTTAGCTTTAGTAAAAATGTAGATACAGTATATACTTATATACGCATATGCACAGTATTGTATACTCAGTATTTACATAGTGTCAGTTATCCATGTTCTCTCATATTTAGTTACTCTATATTATTCAGTCAGTTATTGCTCATGCATATGATCTATTGTATTTAAACTTACCTCACCTATCTTACCAGTTTATTCCATGAACTAACACATAGTTTTTGTTTGCACTAGATGTCTCATATCATAGGTTGGACGCTCAGGTTCCTCACCGCGCTTAGATAAATTCAGTCAATAGTATCTGATTTAGTAATGAGTCCTTATCTATCGAGGATATATTTTTATTGCATCATTATAGTAGATTTAGTATTTCAGTAGTTGGAGTTAGTTGGGGGCTGGTCCCATCAACTACACATCCAGACACTTCAGATAGAGGCTTTTCAGACTAGACTAGTTCAAGTAGTATTTTTTATTTTAGATGTTTTATAAGATATTACTACAGTTTTTATTCTTTATCAGTATTCAGATTGTGAACCTTATGTCATTTCATCCTATTTTTCTATATTGTTACAATATTATTATTCAGTGCTCATAGCAGATAATAGTCATGAGGTTGCTTGTTGTCCCTCAGGATCATAAGTACCATGTAGCATCCGAGGGATAGAATCAGGGCGTTACCATCTTGGTATCAAAGCCTTATATTCTATAGAGTCCTAGGGAGTCAGAAATCCACGTCTAGTAGAATCTTATGCATGGGTGTGTAGCGTACCACACATATGGACAAGAGGCTATGAGGCATTTTTAGGAAAGGTTTCCCTTCTTTCAGTATTTATGTTGTGTGAGTGAGTATGATCTTATGTTAAACTCTCAGTATAATCATTTTATTCCTTCCATTTACAAAACATGCCTCCCAAAAAAAACAACGGAAGAAGAGCAGGGAATTAGTCATCACCTCAGTCCATTCAAGTAGATCCCCTGGACGAGCATGTCTCCCATGCAGAATTCAGAGTTGCGTTTAGTACTCTAGCAAATTCCATAGCAGTTGAGAATGAACGGACAACTATTGTTCAGGCCAAACCAGTGGCGAATACTGCTGCAGCCAGGATTTGGGACTTCACCCGAATGAATCCTCCCCTATTCTCAGGATCTAAGTCAGAAGAGGATCCATAGGAGTTTCTCAATCAGGTTCAGAAAGTCACAAATATTATGGGAGTGACTTCCAATGAGAGTGTTGATTTAGCTACCTACCAGCTACAAGATATAGCTCATATATGGTTTAAGCAGTGAAAGGTAGACAAGGGTACAAATGCAGAACCCATAAAGTGGGAAGAGTTTTCTACTACATTTCTAGATAGATTCTTTCCATTAGGGCTGAGAGAAGCCAAGATGTTAGAGTTCATCAATCTCAAGAAAGGCAGTATGAGTGTGAAAAAGTATTCCCTTAAGTTTACCCAGTTTTCTAGGTATGCCCCTATGTAATAGAAGACAATAGATCCAGAATGAGCAAGTTCATATCTAGGGTGTCAGAGAGTTTAGTTAAGGAGTGTAGAATTGCGTTGTTGATTTTAAAGGTATTTGGGATAACCACTTTCCTTTGATTAAATTCACGTATAATAACATCTATCATTCTAGTATTCAGATGGCTCCATTTGAGGCTTTTTATGGTAGGAGATGTAGATCTTCAATTGGTTGGTTTGAGGTAAGTGAGGCCACAGTAGTAGGACCTAATTTAGTGTTTGATGTATTAGAGAAGGTTCATTGGATTAGAGAAAGGCTTAGGGCAACCCAAAGCCAACATAAATCATATGCAGATATGAGGAGAAGAGATCTCAAATTTGGGCTCGGCGATTTTGTGTACTTGAAAATTCTCCCATGAAGGAGGCAAAGAGGTTTGGCAAGAAGGGAAAGATCAGTCCCCGATATGTTGATCCTTACATAATTCTTAGTCATTTTAGAAATATGGCTTATGAGCTTGAGTTACCTTCAGATCTAGCTTCAATGCACCCTATATTCCACGTTTCCTTGCTAAAGAAATGCATTGGTAACCCAACAGTTATTGTTCCCTTGAAGAGCATAGATATTCAAAAAGATCTCTTTTTCAAATAGGTTCTAGTCCAAATCCTTGCTTATTAGATTCACAGACTGAGGAACAGAGAAGTTCCCTTAGTCAACGTTCTTTGGCAGAATCAGTCCATTGATGGATCTACATGGGAAGCAAAAGTAGATATGTAGACCAAGTATCCTCACCTCTTCTCCGCAAACTTAGATTCAGCTTAAGATAATAGTCTTCCTTAGATTTACCCATTTCCATATTCAGTTACAAATACAAACTTGGTATTTATTACCATTGCATATCATCTTAATGACAGTTATGCAATCATGAATCAGTTCATTTATGTACTCATGCATTAGATATGCATGTTCAGTGTTAAAAATCAGCTCATCAATAGCATCATTCATGTATTCCATGCATCAGATATGCATGTTAAGCGTGTAAACTCATTCTATCAGTATTTCTCAGCTTAATAAGTCTCATTCGAAAACGAATATTCCCAAAGGGGAGATATTGTAATACCTTGTATTTTCTTAGCTCAATTTAACTCTTAGTAAATGAGTATTCCTATATAAAATTTTTATAACACTTAAGAGTTTTTCAATTTAGATCTTACCAATGCATAAAAAATTTCGTCAGCTTTCCAATGATATAAAATTAGCCCAAATCTGATACCCGAATGAAGAGTCATAACATTTTTAGTAAAACAGTGTATGAGTAGTACACCATGTCGCAGAGAGGGTGCAAATAAAAATTGTCAAAATCTAGTGAGCCATCAGAATCCTACAGCAACGCACCACTAGCCAACCCAAGTGCCACTTTTTAGTATCACTCTGCAATCATGGCGCGTTGTGCAAAGGGTTAATTTGCATACAGTGGGGTACCACGATTGCATAGCATCATGCTAAGCTTCCAGTTCCTAGTTATCCATTTTCCAGTGAGCTGGCACAATTTCACTGCATCGCACCAGCATGCAAAATCGGGATTTTTAGTTTCCATGATCTTATTTCAGGGGTTGTTTGGTCAACAGCCTAAATATGAATTTAAGCCCTTAAATAACCTATTATATCATTATTTACTCAGTTTTCTCAAGATTAAAAACATTCTCTCAATTAGCAAACCCTAGTTTTCAAGAAAACAAGAACAAAGCTCAAGAGTTCCTGCAAGAACCTTCAAGAACTTTTCTTCTCAGGTATGTTAGGTGTTCATCTATGGGATTATTTCACCGATAGAGTCCAAGAATCCATTTTTAAAACTAAAAGCTTATTGATTCAGTATTTACATGCTTAAAATTGGATTATATTTATGTTCATGACATTAATTGAGTTTAAATCCATGATTAATTATAGGTTCAATGAAATTGAAATAGCATGTATAATAGATTTTGTAATTCCCATGTTATAATCCTTGAATTAGCAAGTTTAGGTGTTATAGTTACAATATTTGTATGTTACCTATGATTATATGTTGTAAGGTGTGCTCCCGAAGTATTTGATAAAATGCCTATGTGAATTAAATCGCGAAATCATTACATGATAGCATATGCACAAGCTTATGCCCTAAAAGTGTTTGATAAAAAGTCTCTATGAATGAATTATGAACAAGTGGACATTGTAATGCTTTTCAAGATCATGCTATGCTTTACTTTTTATGCTATCGAGTACTGGGGGTATTCAACACCAAAAAATCTAGATGTTTACCTAGAGCTACGGTAGTTAAAATACAGTATCAGTCAGTTCACAGAATCATAGTACTAAGTCAGTTAACAGAACTTAATAAACTTAGTTAGTTACAAAACTCAGTAAAACTCAGTTTTAGTCCATTTCAGTTTAGTATAATAATCAGTGTCATTCATATGGGAGTAGGATTCAGCACCGAGTAAACCCAAGGATGGGGGCTTATCTTCTAATAGAGGGTGTGTTCCTTAGAAATAGTCCATACATTCTAGAACTACAAAGCCAGCGTAGGTTGAGATATCAACCTTCTAATTGAGGGTTGATGAGGTGTTTTAACCTTTTAGTTGAGGGTACCACCATTCTCTTTCAGGGCACCTGCCAGATGAGGGTGACTCTTATGTTTTCTTTACCCCTAGAATGCTACCTACAACCTTCCAACTCTGGTTTCGAGTTCGACCCTAGTTATCTTATTTGGGGCATGTCGGTTAGATGACTACCTCCTACAATCTCAGTTTTAGTCTTAGTTTAGAACTCAGTTCAGTTCTACAATATCAGGACTGTCAGATACAGTCAATCAGTATCAGTAATTCAATTACTCAGTTATCAAAAATTAATACTCAGCTTTAGTAAAAGTTCAAAAATAGTATATACATATATGCATATGCACAGTATTGTATACTTAGTATTCAAAGAAGTGTCAGTTATCTATGTACTCTCATATTCAGTTACTCTATATCATTCAGTCAGTTATTGTTCATGTATATTAACTATTACATTTAGCCTTACGTCATCTATTATAACAATACATTTCACATGCTGATGCATACTTTCTATTTGTATTGTGGTCTCTTATCAAAGGTTCGGATGCTTATGTTCCTTACCATGCTTAGACAAATTTAGCCAGTAGTATCAGATTCAGTAGTGAGTCCTCATCTATTGAGGATATTCTTTTATTTTATTATTATGGTAGATTCAGTATTTTAGTAGTCGAAGTTAGTTGGGGGCTTGTCCCATCAACTCCACATCCAGACAGTTTAGATAGAGGCTTTTCAGACTAGATTAGTTCAAACAGTATTTTAGATTTTAGATGTTTTATCAGATATTATTATAGTTGTTATTCTTTATCAATATTCATATTGTGATTCTTATGGAATTTCAGCCTATTTTTCTGCATTATTATAGTATTATTATTTAGTGTTCACAGCAAATATCAGTCATGGGTTAGCTTATGATCCCTCGGGATCGTAAGCACTGTGTAGTGTCCAGGGGATAGACTCGGGGTGTTAAATACAAAGAACCATGTTACTTTAGCAGAACTTTCTTAACCATTTTTTTAGCAAAGGCAGTAAGCACCACATGTCATATTCTTAATAGATGCTTAATTTAGCCTATTCTAAAGAAGGCCCCCTATGAGTTATGGAGAGGAAAGAATCGAAACATTAGTTATTTCTATCCTTCCAAACACAAATGCTTTTTTCATAACAATGGTAAGAATAATTCGGGAAAGTTTAATCCACAGATCAACGGAGGTATCTTTCTCAGTTACTCTTCTACTAGTAGTGCATATAGAGATTTTAACAGAACAACCTTTTGTGTTGAAGAATCTATGCATATAGTTTTTGAGTATTATAATCCAATCTCTTTGAATTTGAGTTTATATAAAAATAATAGGTGAATGACTCTCAACAAAAAATTAACCTTGAAATAATGGTTGAAAAAACAAACATTAAGTCTATTACTACATTTCCAGAGTCATCTATCTCTATTAAACCCTCAAAAATAAACATTCCAAGTGCATGGAGACATATTCAAAGCTTTTGAAATGAATTTATAATTAGAAATTTGAATGATCGAAAGCAAACAAGGTCTTTCTTGAGGAAATAGGTGTCGGTAACTATCGTATTGATCCAAAAATGGTTGATGAGGCACTTAAGGAAAAATCATGGATCAAATATATGAAGAAATAGATGGATTAATTTGAACAAAATCAAGTTTGGAATCTAGTTGAAAGACAAAAATCTAGTTAGTCATTAGAACTAGATGGGTCTATGAAAATAAAATGGATGAAAAAGGTAAGGGTTTTAGAAACAAGGCCAGGTTAGTAGCTCAGGGTTACCCTTAATAGGAAGGTATTGATAACAATGAAACTTTCACCCTTGTATCAAGGTTCGAATCAATTTGCATTCGCTTTTGCATTTGCCTCTATTAAACATTACAAGTTTTATCAAATGGATAAAAAGAGTACTTTTCTAAATGTTTTTTTAATAATGAAGAAGTCTTTGTTAAACAACCTCTATTTTTTGAAAAATCATCTTGTCCAAATAATTTTTTTAAACTCTCAAAATCACTTTATGGTCTTTAGTAAGATCCACAGGCTTGATATGAGAGATTGAGTACTTTTTTTAATAATAATTTTTGAGAGAAAAAAAAGATGCTACATTTTTTCTTCAAAAGTAAGACCCAAACATTCTTATTGTACAAATTTATATGGATGATATCATCATTGAAAGCTCTAAACAAATCTTATGAAGGGAGAATTTGAAATGATTTTGTTGGAAGAACTCACATTCTTCTTGGGACTTCAAATCAAGAAAACTTCAAAATAAACCTTCGTCAATCAAACTAAATACAGAAATAGAAAGTTTGGTATGGAAAAAAGCTAAGATTTTGGAACCCCTATGAGTCCTTCAAAAAACATTAACTCAAATAAATTAGGAAAGGATGTGGATGAAAAGACCTATAGAGGAATAATTATCTCTCTACTCTACTTGACTGCAAGTCAGCCCAACATCTAATGTAGTGTTTGCAAATGCACAAGATTTTAGTCATCTCCCAAAGAATCACATTAGACTACAGTAAAGTGGATTATTCAATATTAGGACTCAAAACATCGAATTATGGTACCTCCAATCTTGAAACTTTGATTTAACTAATTATTCAGATATTGACTTTACAAGTGATAAAAATTACCAAAAAACCATTAGTCATCTGTTAAATTCTTTAGATTCTTTAATATTATGGCATAGCAAGAAGAAAACATAAATCACATTGTCAACTAACAAAACAGAATATATAGCCATTGGCAGCTGTGACACTCATATATTATAGATAATACATCAATTACTTAATTTTTATTTATTATTTAAATTTGTGCTATTAGTCTATCCAAGTACATTGTTCATCATTCTAGGGCTAAGCATATAGATATTAAGAATCATTTTATTTGAGATCATGTTGAGAATGGTGATTTTATGTTATAATTTGTTGATTCTGAACACCAACTTCCTGACATTTTTAGACAACCCTTGCTTGACAAAAGATTCTAGTTTCATAAAAAAAAACTAGGCATTATTGGCATTAATGATATTTGATTGGTAATTAATGTTCCTACCAATATTTTTACTACGGACATAATATATTTTCCTTCCTTGCACAAGGGTTTTTTTAGTCATTATCCATATATTATTAATTACCTCCCCTTTCACCTCCATTTCTTTCCCTTGTTCATATTTTTGGCCATTTTTTATTCCCAAGGACTGTGTCCTTTCCTTTCTATCATACCCCTTCACATACACATTGCTTCACCTTTTTTCAGGCCCTTTTTACGCCCCCTCCTCCTATAAGTTTTTCCCATCCTTATCCACATGACAAAAACAATATCTATGACCAACCTCAAAAAACTCCCATTGATTATCTCTTTTATAATCAAGAACTGTTTCTCATTCCCGATTCTTTTTAAGAAGACTTGTCTTACTCTTTCCATTCTTCTAACCCTAAAAATGTACCCTTTTTGGACCAAATATGTGTGATAAACCTCACGGTTATTTTCCTTGTTTTCATACATTTTTTGTATCTAGAGCTATCCTATAACTGCCCCAAGTTATTTATGGCTTGCTGGAACTGTTAGTCTTATTTTTGGATGGTTCATTTGAAAATTTTAGTAATACCAAATATATTGTGGAATATTCAATCTATATTAGAATTTGATAGAAATATAATTTATTCTCTTGCTACAATGTTTTTGATGTGTATAAAATTCTTCAGTTATAGTATATCTATATTTTTTTTATTAGTTTTACAACTTATCAATATTTTAAGCAGAGATAGTGAATCTAGATATATTAAATTATTATTATTATTATTATTATTATTAGTATATAATATAGGTTTTATTAGGAATATTTTTTATTAATTATGCTATATTCAAAATATTATTTTTATTTTACCACGGACGTATGCAATACCGGAATAATAATATAATGAGATAAAATTTATATTGATGTGCCACATCCAATATCACATGGAAAGTAAGGAGGTGCACACTATAAAGATTTGCTACGAGGTGGTTGCCACATGGTATATGGGCAGCTAGCTAATTAAATAGTGGAAATATTTGTATAATTCATATTTTTAAACAATTTATAACACTTTATTTCCCCCATTGTTTCATCTCATTCCTTCACCATTCTTGTGCATATCTTGAACCTAAACCCGATATTTGAGTGAGGGTTGCGCATCGGGTTGATTGGAATTGAATTCGATAACACGTAATCATCATTTAAACAATAAGTTTCCTTGTGCTTATTGTAGGTTCCGTATAGTTGGGATTGTTGGATCTATTTGGAGTAGTGTTTTATGCTTATATTTGGTGATGTCTATTGAGACTATTGGTCATAGGGTATTTGGGATACGGGATGGTGTTGGTTTTACGATTTTTCAAGTGGGCCACACGTAGAATTTTTGATCATTTTCTGACCCAGTGCAGTATAGGTATCAATAGTCTTGTTTTGACATCTAGTTTACTATTTTTATAGTATGGTCATAGCTGGAGGCCTCTTGAAAGGGGAAGGCCCCTATTTAGAGGGCTTGGATAGGAAATCCATGATATCCAAGTAGGGTAGGCTTACCTATTTTTAGATTGAGATTTTTTAGAGTAATTTTATGCTATTATGCTTGTTTTGGGTAGGTATTTGAAGTTTGGATATCGTTTGAAATATCACATGTTTTATTTATCTAGTTAAGACCTCATTTTAGTAAATTTTAGTCCTATTATCTTTCTGTATAATATAGAATCTATCACTTTAGGACGTACAATTAAGCTATAAGGCCATGGTTTCATTCCTTTTTAATAAGATATGCAAATATATATTTAAATGTATCTGAGCTATGGTTCAGGGCCTGCATATACTTTATTTCAGTCATTTATTATTAATATTTGCACTACCTTGGTATCGATTACGTTATGGTTTGGGTTTTAATTTTACAGTTGAGTATCGTTACTTTGAGTTTCGAGTCGAGTTCGACATCTGGTTATGATAGGATCTGGGTGTTTTGGTATTGAATATTATTATCCTGGGAGCTGTGCTTCCTCTGAGTTTTGGTTTGCATTTGATGTCTGATTATGAGTTTTGTTAGATTTTATATATGTGGCTTCTCATTATTACCCATTATTTTTATTTGAATCAAACATATGGCCTCTTTTTATTATTATTTCATTCGGTTTAAGCTCGACGTCTAGCCTCTTGTTACTACCCAATGGTATCGGTTCAATCTTGGTGAATATCTTGATTGCTACTATGGTTTCTTTGGACTGGTTCAATTGTGGATTTTACATTTTTTTATTTAATTATTTTATGTGTGTCCCACCGACATATGGGGACACGATTAGGTTAGTTGTCCACTTTAGTGTGCCTGGCGGGCTTATGGTGGCCTAGTTAGTTAATATTTGGTTTGCCTTCATGTTACTGCATTATTTATCTTTCTGTATGACTTTTACTTGTTTATTTATCATATTTGCATTCCTAGGTAGTTATTTAATTTTCTATCATTATAAACTATTGACTTAGATTATACACTCACATTTTAGTTATACTTTTTCTGTATTTAAGCTTAGACGAACGATGATGCCTACTGAGCACCCGTTACTTTGGTACTTATACTACACTTCTGTGTATTTTCCCTGATTTGTGTCTAAGTACTAGCATTCGACGCTAACATGATTACTGATACTAGCATGGATCCTTCAAAACCATCCACTCATAGTAGAGCAAAACAACTTTAAGATCTTTAAACCATGTTTGCGAGGAAAGAGACTTTAGAGAAACTTGAAGGGTATCAAATAAAGGCACTAAATAGATAGAAGGTGAAACGATGTCAAGAAGATGAAGAGAAGGGGCTAAGTATTAAAATAGCCACTTCTTAAATTTAAAAATTCACAAAATAGAAGAAAGCCAAACAAAGACAATGTTTCGTTAAGGGCAAATTTGTAAAAGTAAATTGTCATTTTATTTCCGTAGTTTAAAGAGGACATTTCTTTATTTTAAATTGGAGTTTTGAAGAATATTGATTGAGATTAATAGTTTTTTGTAGTGAGTAATTAGCGAGTAGTTAGTTAGTAATTAGTGAGTACTTAGTCTAGGTGAACTTTTGGAATTGTTAGTGAACTTATTTTTGTTTATTGAAGTTCATCCATTTGTTATTATTTTGGTTTTCCATTGATTTTTGGAGTAGATTTTATATTAAGTTGTTGAAATCAATTGGGAGGTGATGGTTTTAGCCCCTTTTTCCCCATAATATTAAGTGCTTGAGTATTAACCCACATATCCTTTTCTTTCTTAGATTCCTTCTTATCTTTGATTCTTATTATTTGGTATTAATACCCCAAGTTGAGGTTTGTTTTCATTTTTTTATTCTGTCTCTTCAGAAAAAAAATTGAAAATCCAAAAAAAAAATTCAGAAAATATTTTTTTTTGCTTTGTTGTTCTTGACACTAGATCCTTATTCTCAAGTGTCATTTGAGCCAAAACACGAAAATTTCTTCCAATTTATAGTTATTGAGAAGATTCTACTGTTGAAGGAGCTTAAAGGTTTGAAACTTCAAAATGGGTTTTGAAGATTAGGGATGATTCGAGGTACAAAAGTTATTGGATTTTGTTCTTTAGGTTGAGGAAAAGCTACTCCTAGAATATGGGACAATTTCATGATGAAATGAAGAAGATATAAATTTTGGGGTTTTTGAATTTCATGTTCTTAATGTTTCTTGATAAAGGAGTAAAAAGGAAGCATTTGATCCAAAAAGGAAAAAAAGAGAAAGTGTTAAAGGTTTCAGTGGGCCACTTACAGGAATTTAAAAGAAAAAATTCCATGTCAGCTGCCACGTTAGCAGCTAGCCCTTTCAACCTTGCCACATCACGCCATGAAGTAGGGGCTAGACTTTTTTCCACATCAGTAATAGACAAGCAAAAACCTAAAGCCTATACAACTTGTGGGTTGAAAATTTAGAGAGCATTTTTTGTTTAGTTTTCAACACTTAGTCATTTTTTTGGGCCCCTTGTTTTGGAACCCCAAAAAAAAAACTTAGTGTCCGAATTCCATGGTTCTTTTTTCTACATTTCTTCGTTTGATTTCTCTAATATTTAGTGAGTAATTAACATATTTAATTGCTTTTTAAATAGTTTTAAATCATAAAATTCTTTCTTTGATTCCTCAAATTAAGCAACATAAGTAATTTTTCTACTTTTGTTAATTAATTTTTTTTAGTCTGATTTTTTTTGTGCTTATGTTCTTCAACTTTGCTCATCTTAATTCATTGATAAACTTCTTGATTCAAATACTTTAGCATTTAATAGAGTTCTCCTTCTTTCATTATTCCACTCCAACATAAAGTATAGGTGATCTTAATTTTTTTAAGCCAAGCTAGTTCACTACAAATTTTGAGACGCGCATAAGGAGGTGAGTTGAGAGCTTACATACGAGTGACGTGACCCTTTTTCTACTAATATTATTTGTTAAATTTTGTTGGTGCCATGTCAAATGAAATTCCATGTGGGGAAGGCTCCAAGAACAACTTGGATGCCATCACCCACCTCACTAAATAAGAAGCAGAAATGAATGACTGATTAGGATATATGGAGGAAAGATTGGTATTGACGGAGAAAGGGAAATCAATTGAAATAAAAGATGAGCAGCTAAGAAGGGCATCAATGCAATACACCAACATTACTCTAGGGAAAGTATATTAACTTCCAAAAGAGGAAAGATAGGTTTGATACGAAACTACATACCTTCCAAATGTACAACACTTTAAATTTTCTAAGGCAACCAACACCATATCCCCAACCACAACCTTATTATCCATCATATGAGAAAAAAATATTTTGTGGAAAGCCAAATTAGATACCAAAATCCACCCTCAAACACATAAAATGAGTCCTTACATGCTTCCTACACATCACCCCAAAATGCACCATAAATGCCATATTAAGACTACCAATACCAAAAACCACTCTAGTATGAAATAAACGATGAGTTCAAGAATGATGAATTATGGGAGCATGTAGGTAGAGAGTAGTTATAGAGTACCAAGGGAAGGAGTATGACCTTGGTAATTGAGGTAGGACCAAGGCATAAAAGATTAAGAATACGGTAATAAAGGAGATAGAATTGGAAATCAATGAGATATGATGGGATATTGAGGCAATGTGAGGGGAAATAGAGGAGATAGGTTTAGGGGAGGAATGACCAAGACCGAGGCTTAAACTCCATCAAGGTCACACTTCCCAAGTTCAAAGAAATTAGTAACCCCAATGAGTTCTTGTGATGGAAAATCCAAAGTGAGTGGATCTTTCTCATAAATAATATCTTGAAGACGTTGAAGGTGAAGTTGGCTCTTATGCAATTTAGAGGCTATGCATCCACTTGGTGGGCATCACAACTATGAGTTATATACATGGCTAGAATTGATTTCACTTATGGGTATGAGGTACTTGACCCCATACTACTACTAAACAGAAATCAAGAAGGCATATATGTCGACTAAAAAGTTCCAAAAGAGTCGAGGAATATTACGATGAGTTAGAAAACATGATAATGAAGTATAAACTTGAAGAAATATTTGAACGGATGATGATTCAATTTATTTCAAATTTGAGGCATGATATTTTGAGTCCTTAGAGATTAAACACTCTGATACTCTCAAAGACTCCTTTCATGATGCGTCAAAGGTAGAAGTGGATTTGAAAGAATAAAAATCCTTCAAGGGCAGGACTCCTTCCATTTCTAAATGGGACAAGAATAAAAATAATTTAAAGGTGACATCTGCTAAAGGACAATATAAGAGTTTTTTTCAAGATAATCAATTCAATATTGATTATAAGTCCAAGGAAAAACAGAAGCCATAAGGAGGTAATTATATCAAACCTTTCTTTCCACGACCTTCTACTATCCATTGCTTTCGATGTCAAGGAAGCAAGCATGTTTCTAGTAAGTGACCCAATAAGAGAATGATTGTTTTGCTCCGGGATGGGAATAGAAGGAAGGATGATATAAAGAGCGATAAAGAGAGAGATAAAAGTAAAGAAGAGGGATATGCTTTGGTGGATGAGGAAGAGACGTTGGACGATAGGGTAAATTTTACTTGTTTTCTTGAGAAAAAATGATTCTTGCTTGACGACGATGATAACTAATGTTGAATAAAAATCTTTTAGGTGTTGGGAAGAAGATTATTGGAGCCCTTTCCAAAGAAAAACTTGATCAGAGGGAGAATCTATTTCATGCTAGGTGCAAAATTCAAGAAAAGGTGTTTTATTTGATTATTGATAGTGGGAGGTGCATTAATATGGTGAGCAATTCATTGGTGGAGCATATTAAAATACCAACAAGGAAGAATTCCAACCCTAATAAATTATAATGACTTAATAAGAGTGGTGACATGAGAATCCTCAAACAAGCAATTATCTGATTTAGTGTGGACAAGTAAATTGAGGAGTTGATTTGTGATGTTGTACCTATGTTGGCTTGTCATATATTATTAGGAAGACCATAGTAATTTGATATAGATGTGGTAAATTATGGGAGGTCCAACAAGTATACTTTTGTGATTTAGGGAAAGAAATTTGTTCTTGAACCTCTAGCTTCCTACCAAGTAAGTGAGGACTATAGGGCCATAAAAGAGCTTTGGGAGAGGATAAGGTTAGAAGGACAAAGGGTGAAGTTTTAAGTTCCACCATTGTAACAACGGAAGGAGGTGACTTATCTAAGAGAAAGAAGAACATGTGTATGATTGCCAAGCCAAGTAAGTTTCTCAAGGGTGTGGATGAACAACGCTATCTAGTGTGCCTTGTCAAAGAAAACTTTTATTACATGCTAATTAAGATTCTAGCTTTTTTCCTATCATTATTTCTTTTGTTTTGCAGTATTATGTTGATCCATTTTTGGAGGAGATTCCTAAGGGATTACCACCTCTTAGAGGGATTGAACACCAAATTGATTTTGTGTCAGGTTCACAAATTCCTAACCGAACGGCCTATAACAGTAGGCCAAAAAAGACCAACAAACTTCAAAGGATAGTGGAAGAGCTTTTTGAAAAGGGGTTGATCAAATAAAGTCTAAGTCATCATGCCATACTGGTCATTTTTGGTCCCAAAAAGAATGACACTTGGAAGATACACATTAATTGTAGAGTCGGGAATAAGATTATCGTCAAGTATAGGCACCCAAATCCTAGACTTGATGACAAGTTGGATTAATGGTGTGGCTGAAGTGTCTTCTAAAAGATTGACCTATGAAGTGGGTACCACCAAATTTTTATGAAACCAAGTGATGAGTGGAAAATAGCCTTCAAAACAAAGTTTGGGTTGTATGAGTGGCTTGTGATGCCATTTGGGTTGGCAATGCTTCAAGTCATTTCTTGAGGTTAATGAACCATGTTGAAAAGCCGTTTATCAACAAGTTCATGGTGGTTTATTTTGATGAAATACTTGTTATAGTAAGACCATTGAGGAGCATGCGACCTATATAAATCAAGCATTTGACATTTTGCTACAAGAGAGACCCTTTACTAATCTTAAAATGTGTTCATTTTGTATTGATAAAGTTGTCATCCTAGGTTTTGCTGAAAGTGTAAATGGTATATATATTGATGAAGAAAAGGTGGAATCCATAAAATCTTGGCCAACTCCAACCAATGCAACCGAGGTAAGAAATTTTCATGGTTTAGAAATATTTTATTGATAATTTGTGAAAGGTTTTAGTTTAATTCATTCCCCCTTAGCCAAATTGATCAAAAAGGATGCAACTTTTGTATGGGGTGATAAAAAAGATAAATATTTTCAAGCCTTGAAATTCACATTGAGTTCCTTACCTATACTCTAACTACCCAACTTTGACAAAGATTTTTAGATTGATGTGATGCTTTGGGTGTTGGTATCGGTGATACGTTGATGCATGGAGGGAAGACAATAGCTTACATTAGTGAAAATCTAAAGGGAGCTACTCTTAGATACTCTACTAATGACAAAGATTTGTATGTACTTGTGCGGGTGTTGGCTTATTGGAAACACTACTTATAGCATAAGTAATTCATAACAAGGACTGATCATGAGTCCTTAAAACATCTTAAGTGGCAATCCAATTTGAACAATCGACATTCTAGATGGGTTGAGTTCTTTGAAAACTTTCCATACGGGATCAACTACAGACAAGTCAAAAAGGATGTGGTAGTGGATGCTCTATCAAGAAGGTATGTATTGGTCAATAATTTAGTTTCTAGGATGATGGGATTTGAAAGGTTGAAGGTATTTTATACTATGGTTTCTTATTCAAGTATGGGTGGGTATGTGTACCCATGAGTTTATAGAGAGGATTGTTCTTCAAGTAAGCTCATAATAGTGATTTTATGGGTCATTTTTTAGTACTAAAACACTTGACGTTCTCAGGGAACAGCCCTATTGGCCCAAAGTAAATCATGATGTGGAGAGTATTTATAGACAATGCAAATATTTCAAACAAGTCAAATCCACGATTCGGCCTCATGATAAGTATACTCCTATTTGTATTCTTAGTGCTCTATGGATGGATATTTACTTAGATTTTGTGTTAGGCCTTCCTAGAACTAAGAGAGGACATGATAGCGTATTTGTAGTAGTAGACAGATCATCCAAAATTACTCATTTCATCTTGCATTATTGTTTGACATTAATGTTGTTAAATTGCATAGGTTCCGTCAATATAGTATGAATTATAGGGATTACAAGTTTCTTACCCATTTTTAGAAGAGTCTATGGGATACACTCGGTACCAAACTTATGTTCTTTACTTCTTGCCACCCCTAAATAAATGGGTAAACCGAAGTAGTCGATCAGACTCTTGGAATCATGCTTAGGGTTATGATTAAGAGAACCCTAACTAGTTGGGAATACCATTTACCATTGATTGAGTTTCCATATAATTTTTCTTTTCACTCTTATATTGGAATGTCCCCATTTGAAGTATGTTATGGCTTTAAGCCTTTGTTTCCATTAACCATGACTCTTCGTCAAGACAAGTTGTTGTGAGTTTTGATGCAAATAAAAGAGCAAGAGAGATAAAGAAAATCCATTAAAAGGTCAAAATGGCCATTGACAAAAACCATTCACAAGTGGCCAATCATAAAAATTATGGGAGAAAGGAGATCTTCAATCTAGATGATTAGGTATGGGCCAACTTTTACAAAGAAAGGTTCCCACATGTCTGAAAATAAAAACTAAGTCCAAAGGGAGATGGTCCCTATGAAGTGCTGAAGAGAATCAATGATAATGCTTCCATAATTGACTTACCAAGTAAGTATAATGTTCATAATATTTTTGGTATTAGTGATATTTCTCCTTATGTGATAGGAGAACCTTTGTATTTGAGGATGAAGGATTTACAATAAGGGGAGGGTGATACTAGATGTAATACACTATATATTTAAGCTCTAGGCCCTTTAAAAGAGAGGCCACTAAATTACCTTTCCAATATTTCATATCTCATCTTAATTTGAGGTTATGGCAAAAAGTTGTGAAAAATTTCCCCTAAGGGTCTGATACACTACCATGACAATGACTCAGGAAATAAGTCATTACCTCACATGATGAGTTGTCATGAGTGAGTCATAGTCACTTGAGTGAAGGACCCAAGTAATGAGCTAAATGACTGCACCTCGACCGAACGACTCATAATCAGTGACTATGAGTCATTAGGAGGGACTCATAATTATATCAATGTTCACCTAAGAACTTATTCCCTTGGGTTTAAGTCAGGCATGTGATTGGTAGTCAAACCTTATGATTCATTATGTGGACTCATAGCTTGACCAATTATTGACCCAAGACTCAAGCTGCAAACTATGGCTCTACCTAATGACTTCTAGTCAGTCATAATAAGTCGTGAGGTGAGTCGTATGACTGGACGTGGGTTTCCTACATAATTTCCCAAGGGATTTATGTAACACGCCATATTTCCCTAGAATAATATGTCTCAATACATGAGTATTCATATATAAAATTTTAAAAAAAAACTCATTATTTTTAAGTTTAGAGCATTCCATTTCATAGGAAATTCAATCAGCTTTCCAACAATATAAAATTTGCCCAAATCGGATAACCGGGTAAGAAGTTATGGATATTTTAAGTTTTAGTCGTTATAACCTTTCATTTTAACCCTTAGCACATCATAGAAGAAGTATAAATGACAATTTTTAATATCTAGTATGACTCTGTTATCATGGCGCATTGCGGAGCAGGCCAATTTTCTGTTTGGCAATTTCCAGTGGGCCTCCACGATGTTGGCACATTACAGAGGTGGACAAATTAGCATTACAAAGGCTTACTGTGATAGCTCCACATCGTGATGTTTGTCCAGGTCTTAATTGTCCATTTTTAGTGGCTTGGCGTGATAGTGACGCATCATGCCAAGGACAAAAATAGAGATGGTCAATTTTTAGCTTACGTTTTAAATCCATTTAAGGGTATTTAGGTCTTTTCCTAAGCCCTAAACTCGTCCTAAAACATGAAGTTGAAATTTATCCCCAATTGAGCTAGATAATCATTCATTATTCTACTTCCTCTCAAATTAAATATCCCCTTTTCCAAGAACAAGAAAGCCTAGCTCTCAAATTCAAGACCAATTATAAGGAACTCAACCAATACTTTAAGAAATTCATTATCCCAGGTATGTTGATGTTCATCCATGGATTCCTTTTATACATGGAGCCCAAGTAACCCATTTACTCACCAAGTTATAATCTTTTCAAGTTATTATATTTTAAATTATAATTTCATCATGCACTATTGATTTTATACCATGTTAATTATCATTACTATTCAACTCTCCATGTTTTATTATTATTATTTATTGAATTAAACCATGATTTTGTACTATTATGTTGAATTCATGTTATTTTTATAAGTTCCATGGCATTCCTATAATTGTTTCAAACCCTGAACTACAAGTGTTTGATAAAATGCCTACAAGAGTGATTGATTTAAATAAAATCCTTCATATTTTGTCCTTCAAGCTTTAGTGTTATTTACTATTATTTTTTGGAGTCCTAGGGGTATTGACTACCCGAAATCCATTCGGTGCATTACAGATTAGTCGTCAGAACATACTATGAGCATTATCAGAATTGTCAGATATCAGTCAGTTAAACCTAGAACAGTCTAATATTTCAGTGTCTTTTAGCTAGGAATAGTATTTAGCACCAAGCGATGTAGGGATGGCATTTTACCCATCAGATAGGCAGAGTCATCAGTATCAGTCCCTATACTCCAAAACTACATAACCAGTGTAGAATATAAGAAGTCACCCGTCAGATTAGGCTAGACTATTTAACAGGTGTCACCGATGAGTTCAGGCTTGACACCCTTAGTTCTTTGGACATTATATTTGTTTAGTGGATCCATGCTACCATCATTAGTACCCGTGTCATGGGATTAACACCCTTCCAGCCAAGGTTACAGGTTAGACCCTGATTAACTCAAATTGGGGAATGTCAGTTAGATGATACCTCCCACAGTCTTAGACAAAGTCTCAGATATAGTCTCAGTTATAGTCTCAGTTTAGTTATGCAGTCTTAGAATTATTTGACCAAAGCAAACAGATATCAGTATTTTTCAGTATTTTAGTTTACAGATTTTGCTCAGTTCACGTTATATGCTTGGTCAGACATCCCCAGTGTCTATAGATTTTCATGTATCTTTAATATTTATAGACTATTATGCGTACTCAGTATTTATTGATTCTCTATATTTTCAGTATCTACAAATTCAATGTTCTCTACTTAGTACTCCATGTTTTACATGTATATTTAGTTGATTATTAGTTCTGTTCTTGAAACCATGCATATCAGCCTACCTCATTTAGCATACCAGTACATTCAAAGTACTGATTGCATACCTTTATTTACGCTATGATGTATCATATCATGCCTGGTGTTGATGCTCAGTTCCCAAACCATGCTTAGACTTCACTCATCAGGCTATCAGCAGTACAGTAGTAGTGGTGAGTCCTCATCATTTGAGGATAGATCATTTTAGTTCATATATCTATTTCTGTAGTTAGTAGAGTTAGTTTGGGGCCCTCTCCCATTAACTCAGATTCAATCAGTCAGTTTTAGAGGCTTTTCAGACATTAGAGTCAGTTATTCAGTATTTGGATTTTCAGTTGACATGTTACTTTATCAGTGTTTAATTAGATTCAATCAATTTTTCTATAGATTAATATCTCAGTTTTAGTTTAGTAATGAAACCTTATGGCATTATCAGATGATTTTCATGATTATGATATTATTATTAAGTGCTCACAATAGTAACCAAGTCATGAGTTATCTTGTGGTACCTCAGGACTATAAGCACTGTATGACGCCTAGGGTGTACTCCTGGGGTGTTACAAACTAGGTATCAGAGACTGAGGTTTTAAGGTATGCTATGAAGTATGAAAGCCACATAAATTAGACTCTTATGCATTGATGTGTAGTGCGCCACACTTATGGACGAGAGACTACAAGGTGTTTAGGAAAAGTTTCCCTTCTTTTAGTATTCATGTTGTTCGAGTGAGCGTGAGCTCAAGTTAAACTCTCTTTCTAATCCATTTCTTCCTTTTGTTTACAGAACATACCTCCTAAGAAGAACAGAAAACCAGCCAGCCCTTTAGCCCATCCAGGTTGATCCTCTGGATGAGCATGTCTCTAATGTAGAATTCAAAGCTGCGTTCACTACTCTAGTGAACTCTATAGTAGCACAGAATTGACGATCAATTACTATTCTAGCCAACTCAGCGGGCTAATACTGCTTGAACCATAATTCGGGATTTCACCCCAATGAATCCTTCTTCGTTCATGGGATCCAAGTCTGAAGAGGATCCACAAAAATTCTTAGATATAGTTTAGAAGATCACAGATGCTATGGGGATGATATCTAGTTAGAGTGTTGAGTAGGCTGCATACCAGTTACAGGATGTATCCCATATTAGTGTAAGCAGTGAAAGGTTGATAAGGGTATAGATGCAGGGCATGTAGAATTGGAAGAGTTTACCACAACTTTCTTAGATAGATTCTTCCCATTGGAGTTAAGGGAGGCTTAGTGTTAGAATTTATTAACTTAAGGAAGGGAAGGATGAGCGTGAGGGAGTATTCCCTCAAGTTTACTCAGTTTGCTAGATATTCTCCTCATGTGGTAGCTGATAATAAGTCCAAGATGAGTAAGTTTATGTCCTGCATATCTGATAGTGTGGTCAAGAACTGCAGGACCGCGATGCTGATTAGTGAGATGGATTTGTCAAGACTAATAGTCCATGCTCAAAAGAGAAAGGAGCAGAAGATTAAGGAGAAGGACAGAGAAAAAAAGAGATCTTGGATAGGTAGTTTTAATTTTAGTCAGCCAAAGTCAAAAGGTCGTAATCATCCTTAGATTTATCAGAGGTATTCAGCCCCAGCATCCTCTTCAGAAAGTGCTCCCGTCCTAAAATTCAAACATGACAATAGGGATAGAGCACCAGATCTATGTCCCAGGTCAGTGTTAGCAGTGCTTGTACAAATCCTCTATGTAAGAAATATTGTAGAAACCATCAGGGTGAGTGTAGAATAGGTAGTGATATGTGCTTCGGGTATTGTAAGACCCCACAAAATTCTCTCATAGTATGAGCCTTAGAGCATGTTCAGTGGAGTATTAATCTAACCCTAAAAGGTTGAGGAGTGTCTTCCTAAGTGAGAATTATTTTGAAGCTTGCATAATTTTCCTAATATCAACTTTTTGTCATGTAGAGAATTGAATAAGCTTTTCATCAATACCAAATTCGTCCAAATACGATACTCGGACAAAGAGTTAGAGGTATTTTAGTGAGACAGTGTGCCACCTAGCACTTTAGTGCGTTGCAGTTCCATCCAAAATGGCAATCATCAAAATCCAGTGAGCCTCCATGATTATGTCATGTCACTACAAGGCTAAATTTAAGAGTTGTCAATTTCCAGTGCACCAACGCGATTCCACCGCGTCGTGGTGCCTTTCCAGTTTTCAACCAAGGTGGCAATGCGATTTCCACTGCATCGCGCCATCAAGCAGTTTCTCGATTGTCCAATTTCTGGTGAGCTGGAACAATTATGGCGCATCGCGCCAGTATGTAAAATTGAGATTTATCAGTTTAATTACAAACTCGAAAAGAGTCTTTTCCCAACCCCTATATATACTTCTTAACACGGGATTTGGCCTTATTTCACACAAAATATCATTGTTTTCTCTCAAAGTTAATCAAGAACAAGAGCTAGGGTTTTTACAAAAATCAAAACCCTTCCTTCTTCTTCAAGAGAAATCAAGAAATCAAGAATCCCTCCAACAACTTTTAAGAAAGAGTTTCTCTAAGGTATGTAGATGTTGATTCTTGGGTCCCTTTCATCCAAGAATCTCAAGAACCCTTATCTAAAATTCAAAGATATTATGTTTGTGGGTTTTCATATTCATGTTAGTTGAAATTAATGTTCATGATATTATTGAGTTTTGATTCATGTTTGTTTACAAGGTTTTCAAGCTTGGATCCTAATATGTGATATTCATGTGATGTTCATGATAAACACTCTTCAAGTTGCTTGTTAAGTATTGTGTTCTTTCTAATTAAGTTTAGAAATTGTTGAATAAGAAAAGCATGCTCCCCATATGTTTGATAAAATTCCTATGTGAATGAATTAGAGCCATTATAGCTAGTTGACTAGAAATCCCTAATTGTGTGTAAGCCCATGCATGCCAAGTGTTTGTAGAAAAGCCTTAGTGAATGAATGGTGGCATAATAGAATGAAATTCCCTAATTATGTGCTCTTTGATACATGCTAAGATCTTAATACATGCCAAGTGTTTGATGCTAGACTTTGATTTATGGAGTATGATCTAATAGCATGTCCCCCTATGTTATTACATGTTTAGGTTTCCTAAATGGTTGAAGTGATGCCTTAGTGATTGTAATGGTGAATGATTGTCCATCGCCTTAATTATTCAAGAATAATTATGTTTTACTTTTATGTGATCCACTCTTGAGGGTATTTATACCCAACAATTTAGCTGCTATCTAATGCCTATGTCATTTTTCATGATAATTCCAGTCGAGCCATGATTCTCAGAACTTAGAGTTATAGAAATCTATATTCTCAGATAGATAAAGAACTTAAGAAATCTCAGTAATCTCTATAATCGCTGTAATCTCAGTATCGCTAGTAATCTAGCCTCAGTTATGTACCCAGCTTAGATCTAGTAGTATTCAAGTGTTCAGCTCAGTCCTCAGTAGTATTTGAGTAATCTATCCTGAGCTCAGTGTCGTTCAATCAGATAACGAGATTCAGTTGTATTCTATCAAAAATAGAACCAAGTGAATTCAGCTTAACTCAGTTAGATCATTCGAGAAACATGATCAGTATCAAATTCAGCTTAGTTTATATTCAGTTAAGAATCAGTTCAGAGTCTTTCAGTTGGGAGTAGGAGCTAGAACCGAGTGCGTTCAGGGATAGTGGCTCCCTATCAAAGAAGCAAGGTCATTAGGAGCAATCCCTGACCTTTAGAACTGCATAGCCAGTGCAGGATGCAGGAGTCATCCATCAGGAAAGGCTAGTCACCCATCAGATAGGCTTGACAATTACATTACCTTAGGCTTAAATTCCTGCGAGGGTCACCCATGAGATAGGTTGGACCAAATAGGCCTTTACCCATGGCACGGAATTGATACCCTTCCAGCTGGGGTTACAGGTTGGACCCTACCAATTAAGATTCGAGGCATGTCAGTTAAGTGAGTACTTCCTACAGTTACAGTTTTAGTATCAATCTTCACAAATAAGGACTATCAGGTGCCTCAAATAGTTTAAATGATTCATTGAATGCCTGTTAGATAAACTTGGTCCTATATAAAGTTATTCAGTATCATATCTAGAGATCACCCATCAGATAGACTTGATCTTAGGCACATATTAAGTTGCGTAATCTCATTATCAGATCTCGAGATCACCCATCAGCTAGGATTGATCTTAGTCTCATATAAAGTTGTGTAATCTCATTATCAGATCCCAAGATCACCCATCAGATAGGCTTGATCTTAGTCTCAGATTCAATTGAGTATTCTTGTTATCAGATTTAGAGATCACCCATTAGATAGGCTTAGTCTTAGTCTCATATTCAGTTGAGTAATCTCACTATCAGATCCCGAGATCACCCGTCAGCTAGGCCTGATCTCAGTCTCAGATTCAGTTGAGTATTCTTGTTATCAGATCTAGAGATCACCTATCAAATAGGCTTTATCTCAGTCTCATATCCAGTTATTTACTCTTGTTGTCAGATTCGGACATGATCATTTCTTATTATTGGTAGTAGATTTTGAAATCATCCGTTAGAGAGACTTGATCTCTGATACAGTCTATCGAGAGTAGAAAGCTCAGAATTTAATCATTGATATGAGTAGATTCAGTTAATCAGTTTTAGTATTATCAGTTTTCGAGATCACTCTCTAGGTAAGACTGATCTCAACTCCAGTACTCAGTTATTAGTATTAGATAATTTAGTGTTCAGTATCTTAGGCATTAATTATGAGTTCAGATGACAGTAAACCTATATCAGAGTTTTAGTATCTTTAGTCACGATGAGTTTGGTTATGATTTGTGTATCGATGAATGTGTTCTCATTCTGTACTCTAATGATTATTTAGTTAAGTGATAGTTCATGAATAAGCCCTTGCATTTAGCCTTACCTCATATTAATACTCGGTACATTCCCCTACTGACGTATTTATGCTATGGTATTTTGTTTGATACTATAGGTTTAGAGACACGAGATCCAGAGTACCCTTCGTAGTTCAGTCCTAGTCAGCAGCAGTAGACGTAGTAGTGAGTTCTATTCATTTGAGAATGATCCTTTTATCATTTTTGTATCAGATTTTGTTTTTTTTTAGTAGACGAAGTTAGTTGGGGACATGTCCCATTAACTCCATAGTTCAGACAGTTTAGAGGCATTTTGGAAAGGTGTATCAATATTCATTTTTCAATCTTTTGAGTATTTTTAGATGTTTTGAACTTTATGGCCAGTTTCCATATTTAATATCTATATTATGCAGTGTCCAGGTACAGATATCAGTAGAGGGTTGGCTTATGGTCCTTCAGGATCATTAGCACCATGTGACATTTCGATTCTAGAAAATGGGGTCGTTACAAACTTAGTATCAGAGCCTAAGGTTCAATAGTATCCTAGGAAGTCTAAAAGGTTGCATCTAGTAGAGTTTTATGCATGGGTGTGTTGCACGCCACATTTATGTACAAGAGGCTATAAGATGTTTTAGGAGCAGTTTCCCTTCTTTCAGTGTTCATATCATGTAAGTGAGCATAATCTCAAATTGATCCTTAGACTAATCCACCTCTTTCTTCCATGTACAAAGTAAGCCTCTGTGCAGAGATTATGTCAGTAGGGTTGATGACCAGCCCCCTTAGCCAGAAGATCTTGAGAATGAGGGTGTGCCACATACAGAGTTTCGGGCAGCTTTTCAGGCACTAGCCCAAACTATGACTAATGTTCAGGGTAACCATTATGCTGTGGCCCCACCTTAACAAGATGGGGGTTCAGCCACAGCCAAAATTAGAGATTTCATGATAATGAAACTGCCAGAGTTCTATGGGTCAGTAGCAGGTGAGGACCTATAGTTTTATCTAGAGGTGGTGGGGAAGATTACCCAGGATATGCATGTTTATGAGGATAGTGTAGAGATAGCATCCTATCGACTGAAGGATATTGGTCATGATTGGGTAGTGCTGTGGAAGAAGGGTAGAGGGGAGAATGCAACTCCCATGACTTAGCAAGAGTTTTAGGATACCTTTTTAGATAAGTTTTTCCCGCTAGTGATGAGAGAATCTAAGGTAGAAGAGTTCATGAACCTAAGGCAAGGATCCATGATTGTTAAAGAGCATTGTCTTAAGTTTAACCAGTTAGCTAAGTATGCTCCAAACTTGATAGCTGAACCTAGAGCGAGTATGAGTAAATTTATGACTAGTGTATCTGGGTTAGTGTTTAAAGAGTGTAGGGCCGCTATGCTCAATAGAGATATAGACCTTGCTAGGCTGATGATGCATGTATAGTAGATTGAGGCAGATAAGATAAAAGAAAGAGAGAGAGAGTGAGTAAGAGATCCAAAAGAGGTAGTCATGGTTTCTTTCAGGCAGGGACCCAGGGTGGTAGCCGTTCTTAGCATAGTCAGAAGTTCTTAGTTTGAGCTCCATCCTCAGCTAGTGTTCCCACACCAAAGTTTGGGGATGTCAGTCATGATGGAGAGCCAGGCTCCAAATCCCAGAGTAGTGCTAGTGGTGTTCATACCAATCCAATTTGTGAAGAGTGTGGCAAGAGCCACCTAAGGGTGTGTAGATCCGATAGTGATGTGTGCTTTAGGTGTCATGAGCCAGGCCATAGAATGTAAGAATGTAGAGAGCTATCTTAGAGGGGTAGAGAGTTTCTTTGGTAGAGTGCCCCTTTCGGTGCTAATAGTGGTCAGCGTGAGAATAGTCTCTATGCATTTCAGTCTTTCATGATCAGGAAAGGTTCCGTGACATAGATAGGGGTATATATGAGTCCTTCATCTTTATGATATGCATTTCTAGATCCTTTGCTTCCATTTTGAGATTATATGTCAAGCATAAGTCATGCATTAGTTTCAAATCTAAGTCGGTCAATCATGACCCAGTTCATAGGTGACCCATAGACCGGCCCAGTATTTTAAAAAAGTGTGTTTAGAGGGACATAGAGTCCCGATGGGGAGATACCCCATGATATTGCAATGCTTTCATGTCCTTAGATTCATTTATTTGCATGTTCAGACTCTCCTTATAAAGTTAACATCAGTGATCATTACATAGCCAGTCATGCTTTTGAGAGTTAGTTTAGTCAGACATTTATGCATCAGATATGCACATTCAGTAGGAAGAGTTCAACTTTTCAGTGTGTTCTGTCATGCATTCATGAGATCATCTAAGTTATGCATCCATGAATCAGATATGCATGTCGATTATGAGAATTCAGCTTATGAGTAGCTTCAGTAAAGTATTCCATGCATCAGATATGCATGTCTTGTATGAGAGCTCGGATTATTAGTGGTTCTAGTTGCATAGTCATATTTCAGATCCTCCCGTTCCTTAAGTATGTTCACTTGATTAGTATTCTTAGCTTATCAAGCAATATTCAAGGATGAATGTTTCCAAGGGGGAGATATTATAAGACCCCATAAAATTCTCCCATAGTCTGAGCCTTAGAGCGTGTTCAGTGGAGTGTTAATCTGGCCCTAAAAGGTTGAGAAGTGTCTTCCAAAGTGATAATTATTTTGAAACTGTGTATAATTTACCTAATATCAACTATTTGTCATATACAAAATTAAATAAGCTTTTTGTCGATACCAAATTCCCCCAAATCCAACACTCGGGCAAAGAGGTAGAGCTATTTTAGTGAGACATTATGCCACTTGGCACTGTAGCGCATCGTGGATCTAGCAAAAATGGCAATCATCAAAATCCAGTAAGCCTCCGCAATTATGGTATCGCACACCAAGGCTTAATTTTAGAGTTATTAATTTCAAGTGCACTAACGCGATTCCACCGCGTTGCAGTGCCTTTCTAGTTTTCGATCAAGGTGGCAATGTGATTTCCACCGTGTCACACCATCAAGCAGTTTCCCGATTGTCCAATTTTCAGTGAGCTGGCACAATTATGGTGCATCACGCCAGCATGTAAAATTGGAATTTTTTAGTTTAATTCTAAGGGCAAAAATGGTCTTTTCCCAACCCCTATATATACTCCTTAAAACGGGATTTTCCCTTATTTCACCCAAAATATCATTGTTTTCTCTCAAAGTTATTCAAGAACAAGAGTTAGGGTTTCAACAAAAATCAAAAACCTTCCATCTTCTTCAAGAGAAATCAAGAAATCAAGAATCTCTCCAACAACTTTCAAGAAAGAGTTTCTCTAAGGTATGTAGATGTTGATTCTTGGGTCCCTTTCAGCCAAGAAGCTCAAAAACCCTTTTCTAAAATTCAAAGATCTTATGTTTGTGGGTTTTCATGATTCATGTGAGTTGAAATTGATGTTCATGCTATTATTGAGTTTTGATTCATGTTTGTTTACAAGGTTTTCAAGGTCTGACCCTAGTATGTGATATTCATGTGATGTTCATGATAACCTCTTTTCAAGTTGCTTGTTAAGTGATGTGTTCTTGTCAGTTAAGTGTAGAAATTGTTGAATAAGCAAAGTATGCTCCCTATATGTTTGATAAAATGCTTATGTGAATGAATTAGATCCATTATAGCATGTTGTCTTGAAATCCCCAATTATGTGTAAGCCCATGCATGCCAAGTGTTTGTTGAAAAGCCTTAGTGAATAAATTGTGGCATGATAGCATGAAGTTACCTAATTATGTGCTCTTTGATATATGCTAAGACCTTAATACATGCCAAGTGTTTGATGCAAGACATTGTTGAATGGAGTATGATCCAATAGCATGTCCCCCTATGTTATTACATGTTTAGGATTCCTAAATGCTTGAAGTGATGCCTTAGTGATTGTGATGGTGAATAATTTTCCATGGTCTTCATTATTCAAGAATGGTTATGTTTTACTTTTATGTTATCGAGTCCTATGGGTATTTATACCCGATAATTTAGCTATTGTCTAGAGCCCATGTCAGTTTCCGCAATAATTCCAGTCGAGCCATGATTCTCAGAACTTAGCGAGTTATAGAACTCTATATTCTAAGACAGATACAGAACTTAACAAATCTCAGTAATCTCTGTAATCTTCGTAATCTCAGTATCGCTTGTAATCTAGCCTCATTTCTATACTCAGCTCAGATCTAGAAATATTCAAGTGTTCAGTTCAGTCCTCAGTAGTATTTGAGTAATCTATCCCGAGCTCAGTGTCGTTCAGTCAGTTAACAAGATTCAGTAGTATTCTATCAGAAACAAAACTAGGTGAATTCAACTTAACTTAGTTAAATCATTCGAGAAACATGATCAGTATCAAATTCAGCTTAGTTTGTGTTCAGTTAAGAATCAGTTCAAAGTCTTTTTAGTTGGGAATAGGAGATAGCACCGATCGAGGGCAGGGATAGCGGCTCCCTAAAAAAGAGACAGGGTCGTTAAAAGCAATCCCTGAAATCCAGAACTGCGTAGCCAACGCAGGATGTAGGAGTCAACCGTCAAGAAAGGCTAGTCACCCATCAGATAGGCTTAACTATTATATTCCCTTAGGCTTGACTTCCTGTAAGGGTCACTCATCAGATAGGCTTGACCAGAGAGGTGTTTACCTGTGGCATGGTATTGACATCCTTTCAGCTGGGGTTATAGGTTGTACCCCACCAGTTAAGATTGGGGGAATATCGGTTAAGTGACTACTCCCACAGTTATAGTTTCAGTATCAATATTTAGAAATCAAGACTGTCATATATAGTATTCTATCTCAGTGAAGAACTCAGATAGTTCCAATGATTCATGGACCACCCGTCAGATAGGCTTGATTCTATATAAAGTTATTCAGTATCAGATCTAGAGATCACCCTTTAGATAGGATTAATCTTAGTCTCATATTTAGTTGAGTAATCTCATAATTACATCCCGAGATCACCTGTTAGATAGGTTTGATCTCAGTCTTATATTCAATTGAGTAATCTCATTATCAGATCCCGAGATCACCCATCAGATAGGATTGATCTCAGTCTCAAACTTAGTTGAGTATTTTTATTATCAGATCTAGAGATCACCCATCAAATAAGCATGATCTTAGTCTTATATTTAATTGAGTAATCTCATTATCAGATATCGAGATCACCTATCAGATAGGCTTGATCTCAGTCTTAGATTTAGTTGAGTATTCTTGTCATCAGATTTAGACATCACCCATCAAATAGGCTTGATCTCAGTCTCATATTCAATTGAGTATTATTATTGTTATATTCGGACATGATTATTTCTTATCATTGATAGTAGATTCTAAAATCATCTGTTAGAGAGGTTTGATCTCCGATGCAACCAGCCGAGAGTAGAAAGATCAAAATCAGTCATTGATATGAGTAGATTTAGTTAGTCAGTTTCAGTATCATCATTTTTGATGATCACTCACTAGGTACGACTGATCTCAACTCCAGTAATCTATTATCTATATCAGACAATTCAGTGTTGAGTATCTCAGGCATTAGTAGTTAGTTTGGATAATAGTAAACCAATATCATAGTTTTAGTATCTTGAGTCACGAGTGTTCGGTTATTGTTTGTGCATTCATACATGTATTCTCATTCTGTACTCTAATGATTATTCAGTTAAGTGATTGTTCATGCATAAGCTCTTGCATTTCGCCTTACCTCATCTTCATACATGGTATATTCCCATACTGATGCATTTGCGCTATGGTGTTTTATTTTATACCATAGGTTCAGAGGCACGAGATCTAGAGTACCCTTAGTAGTTCAGTCCTAGTCAGCAACAGTACACGTATCAGTGAGTCCTTTTCATTTGAGGATAATCCTTTTATTATTTTTGTATCGGATTTTTTTTATTTTTAGTAGATGGAGTTAGTTGGGGATATGTCTCATCAACTCCACAGTTCAGACAGTTTAGAGGTTTTTTAGACAGATATATCAATATTCAATTTTTAATTATTTGAGTATTTTTAGATGTTTGAACCTTATGGATAGTTTCTGTATTTATTATCTATATTATACAGTGTCCAGGTATACATATTAGTAGAGGGTTGGCTTGTGGTCCTTCGGGATCATAAGCAGCGTGTGACATTTCAGTTCCAAAAAATTGGGTTGCTACAGGTATGGAAAGCTAGGCCATCAGATTCAGGAGCATCGGGTAGTTGCTCAAAAAGGTAGGGATGTGCGCCAACAATGCCAATCCCATCAGTCGTAAGTTCCATCCCATCGACCTACTTAGCAGGGTGTCACTTTTAGTGCTACCAGTGGTTAGCGTCCGAATAGGTTATATGCTCTTCAGTTTCACCAAGATTAAGAAAATTTTCCTGACATAGTTACAGGTATGTTGAAGGTCGTTTACTTACATATTTATACAATACTAGAACCTGGGGTGTCTCTTTTCTTTGTAACTCTATATATAGTCGTCTACTTTGGAGTCAGTCTGAAAACTCTAGCAGAGCCCTTTTCAGTGTCTACCCCAGTAGGCATTTCCATTATTTCCAGACAGGTATACAGGAACTGTCCGATCATAATATCTCAAAAAGTTACCTTAGTTGATCTCGTAGAGTTAAAGATGATGGATTTTGATGTCATTCTCAGCATGGATTGGCTCCACTCATGCTATGCCTCAGTTGATTGTAGAAATAGAATAGTTAATTTTCAGATCCTAAATGAACCAGTCCTTGAATGGAGGGGTAGTACTACAGCTCTTATGGTTCAGTTGATCTCGTACCTTAGAGCCAGAAAGATGATATCAAATAGGTGTATTTACCATCTTGTGCGAGTCAAAGACTCTAACTTAGAAATTTCAATCCTTGAGTCAGTTTTAGTAATCAGGGAATTTCCAGATGTGTTCCCTAAAGATCTCCCTGAAGTTTCTCCTTAAAGGGAAATCAACTTCGGAATAGACCTTCTTCCAGATACCCAACCTATATCTATTCTTCCATACAGAATGGCTCTAGCTAAACTCAAAGAATTAAAGGAAAAGTTGAAGGATCTCCTAGATAAGGGATTCATCAGACCCAATATCTCCTTATGTGGCACACCTTTTCTATTCATGCGTAAGAAAGATAGTTCTCTGAATGTGCATAGACTACCATCAGGTTAACAAAGTCACAGTGAAGAATAAATACCCACTTCCTAGAATCAATGACTTGTTTGATCAATTTTAAGGTGCCATCTACTTTTCAAAGATAGACCTCAGATCAGGCTATCATCAGCTCAGGGTCAGGGAATATGACATTTTGAAAACAACTTTCCAAACTTGGTATGGTCACTTCAAAATTCTAGTCATGTCCTTTGGTCATACCAATGCCCCAGCAGCCTTCATGGACCTGACGAACCAAGAGTTAAAACAGTACTTGGACATGTTCGTCATTGTCTTCATTGAGGACTTTCTTGTTTACTCTCATAGCAAAAATGATCATGCAAACCACCTCAGAGTAGTGCTTTAGACTCTTAGAGCTTACCAGTTTTTCACTAAATTTAGTAAGTATGAATTCTGGCTAAGACAAGTAGCTTTTCTTGGCCATATTATTTTTGGTGATGGCATTAGAGTTGATCCTCAAAAGACTAAAGTGGTGAGAAACTAGCCTAGACCTATCTCTCTATTAGATATCAGGAGTTTCTTAGGTTTAGCTATCTATTACTGATTGTTTGTTGAAGCATTTTCTTCTATTGCATCCCCCATGTCTATATTGACTCAGAAGAAAGTTAAGTTTGAGTGGTCAGATTCAGGCAAGAAGAGTTTTCAGGAGTTGAAGACTCGACTTTTCTTAGCCCCAGTCTTGACTCTACCAAATGGTTCAGATGGTTTTGTTGTGTACTGTGCTGCATCCAGAGTAGGTTTAGGTTGTGTCCTCATGTAGAGAGGTAAGGTCATATTCTATGCCTCCAGATAGCTTAAACCTCATGAGAAGAATTACCCTACTCATGATCTTGAGTTAGCAGCTGTAGTGTATGCCTTAAAGATCTGGAGGCATTACTTATATGGGGTGTATGTAGATGTGTTCACAGATCACAAAATCCTGCAGTATGTATTCTCTCAGAAAGATTTAAATCTGTGTCAGAGAAGGTGGTTAGAGTTATTAAAAGATTATGACATGAGTGTTCTATATTATTTGGGAAAGGCCAATATAGTGGCTAATGCTCTCAGTGGATTGTCCATGGGTAGTGTAGCTCATATTGAGGATGGTAAGAAGAAGTTAGCTCAGGAAGTCCATCTGCTTGCCTAACTAGGTGTCCTCTTAGTAGACTCAGCAGAAGGTAGTGTATGGGTATAGAGTAGCTCAGAATCATCTCTAGTTTCTGAGGTAAAGGAAAAGTAGGATAGAGATCCCAGTATAGTTAAGTTGAAAGAATCAGTCAGAGATTAGAAAGTGGAGGTTTTCTCCCTAAGGGGAGATGGTGTGTTCCATTATCAGGGTAGATTATATGTGCCTGGTGTAGATGACTTGAGGCAATGAATTCTTCCAGAAGCACATGGTGCCATTACTCTATTCATCCAGGGGCCACTAAGATGTACCATGATTTACGGGAGATCTATTGGTGAAGTGAGATGAAGAGGGATATTGCAGAGTTTGTTGCTAAGTGATCGATATGTCAGCAAGTTAAGATAGAGCACCAAAATCCTAGTGGGTCCATGTAAGAGTTCAGTATTCCCACTTGGAAGTGGGAGAAAATGAACATGGATTTTGTGACAGTTTTGCCTCATACCCATCATCAACATAATTCTATTTGGGTTATCATAGATAGGATGACCAAATTAGCTCATTTCTTGCTAGTCCATACGTCTTATTCAGCTGAGGACTATGCCAAACACTATCTCAGATAGTTGGTCAGGTTGCACAATGTTCCATCATCTATCATCTCAGATAGAGGTACCCAATTTACCTCTTACTTATGGAAAGCATTCCAAAATCATCTTGGTACCCAAGTCCATCTCAATACAGCTTTCCACCCTCAGAAAATTGGTCAAGCAGAAAGGACCATTCAGACTTTAAAAGATATGCTGAGAGCATGCATAGTTGATTTTAAAGGTAGTTGGGATAACCATTTTCCTTTGATGGAATTCACATACAATAACAACTATCATTCTAGTATCTGTATGGCTCCATTTGAGGATCTCTATGGTAGGAGATGTAGATCTCCAATTGGTTGGTTTGAAGTTGGTGAGGCTGCAGTAGTAGGGCTTGACTTGGTGTTTGATATGTTAGAGAAGATTCAGTTGATCAGAGAAAGGCCTAGGGCTGCCCAGAGCCTATGAAATCATATGCAGATATAAGAAGAAAGTATCTCGAGTTTGAGGTCGGTGATCTTGTATACTTAAAAATCTCTCCCATTAAAGAAATAAATAGATTCGGCAAGGAAGGGAAACTCAGTCCCCAACATGTCAGTCCCTTCAAAATTCTTAGTCGTTATGGAAAGGTAGCTTACGAGCTTGAGTTGCCTTCATAACTAGCCTCAGTACACCCAGTGTTCCATGTCTCTTTGTTGAAAAAGCGTATTGGTGATCCAGCTATAGTTGTTCCTTTAGAGAGTGTAGATATTTAGAACAGTCTTTCCTTTGAGGAATTTTCAGTCAAAATTCTTGATCATCAAGTTTGTAGACTAAGGAACAAAGAAGTCCTACTAGTCAAAGTTAATTGGCAGAATCAATTCGTTGAGGAAGCCATTCGGGAAACAGAGGAAGATATGCGGACCAAGTACCCTCATCTTTTCTCCACGAATCAAGATTCAGTATAAGGTACTAATCTTCTTAAAATTTATCTCTATCATGCTCAGTTTTAGTTGCACGTCATGTTCATATCATTCATACATTTACAAATTAGTTCAGTCATGTGACCCATGCATCAAATATGCATGTTCAGTGTGTAAGCTTAGTCCAGTAGTTTTCATCAGCTTAACTAGTTTCATTTGAGGATGAATGATCCCAAGGGGGAGATATTGTAACACCTCGTATTTTCCTAGCATAATCTAAGTCCCAATACATGAGTTTTTATATATAAAATTTTTAAAATTCTCATTATTTTTCAGTTTATACCCTGCCATTGCATATGAAATTCAATTAGCTTTCCAACGATATAAAATTTTCCCAAATCCGATAACAGGGCAAGAAGTTATGGCTATTTTAAGTTTTAGTCATTAAACCCTATCATTTTAACCCTTAGCACATCATGGAGGAATGTAAATGACAATTATCAATTTCCAGTATGACTCTGTGATCATGGTGTATCGCAGAGCAAGCCAATTTTTCAATTGGCAATTTCCAATGGGCCTCTGCGATGTTGGCGCATCGAGGAGGTGGAAAAATTGGCATTCCAAAGGCTTACCGCGATAGCTCCACATCACGATGTTTGTTTAGGTCCCAATTGTCCATTTCCAGTGGCTTGGCGCGATAGTGGCACGTCACGCCAAGGCCAAAAATCGGGATGGTCAGTTTTTAGCTTACGTTTTAAATTCATTTAAGGGTATTTGGGTCTTTTTCCTAAGCCCTAAACTCGTCCTAAAACATGAAATTTATCCCCAATTGACCAAAATAATCATTCATTATTCAACTTTCTCTCAAATTAAAGATCCCCTTTTCCAAGAACAAGAAACCCTAGCTCTCAAATTCAAGAGCAATCCTCAGGAACTCACCCAGAACTTCAAGAAATTAAATATTCCAGGTATGTTAGATGTTTATCGATGGACTCCTTTCATCCATGGAGCCTAACTAACCTATTTTAATCACCAAGTTATAATCTTTTCAAGTTATTATGTTTTAAATTATGATTTCATCCATGAATCTCCATGCACTATTGATTTTATACCATGTTACCATAAAATTACCGTTACCATTCAACTCTCCATATTTTATTATTATTATTTATTGAATTAAACAACGATTTAGTACTATTATGTTAAATTCATGCTAGTTTTATAAGTTCCATGGCATTCCTATGATTGTTTTAAATCCTGAACTACAAGTGTTTGATAAAATGCCTACAAGAGTGATTGATTTAAATAAAAGCCTTCATATTTTGTCCTTCAAGCTTTAGTGTCATTTTACTATTATTGTTTTGAGTCCTGAGGGTATTTAATACCCGAAATCCATAGTTGTTTACTTATTCTAGTCTCAGTACATTACAGAATGGTCTTTAGAACATACAATGAGCATTATCAAAACAGTCAGATATCAGTCAGTTAAAATCAGAAAGGTCTAGTATTTCATTATCTTTCAGCTGGAAGTAGGATTTACCACTGAGCAAGTGTAGGGATGGTGGCTTCCCCATCAGATAGTCAGAGTGTTAGTAGCAGTCCCTATACTCCAGAACTACTTAGCCAACGTAGGATATGAGAAGTCATCCATTAGATTAGGCTTAACTATCTCGCAGGGGTCACCCACCAGTTCAGGCCTGACACCATTAGTCCTTTGGACATTATATCAATTTAGTGGATCCACACAGCCATGTTAGTACCCGTGGCACGATATTAATACCCTTTCAACCGGGTTTACAGGTTGGACCATGATTTGCTCAAACTGGGGAATATCATTTAGATAGTACCTCCCACAGTCTCAAATATAGTCTCAGATACAGTCTCAGATATAGTATCAGTTACAGTCTCCATTCAGTTATGTAGTCTTAGAATTATTTGACCAAGGATATCAGTATTTTTTGGATTTTCAGTTTATAGATTTTACTTAGTCCATGTTATATGCTTGGTCATGCATCCCCACTATCTATAGATTTTCACGTATCTTCAGTATTTATAGACTGTCATGCGTATTCAGTATTTATAGATTCTCCATATTTTTAGTATGTACATTTCTATGTTCTCTACTCAGTTCTTCATATTTTACATGTATATTCAGTTGATCATTAGTTCTGTTCATGAAATAATGCATATCAACCTACCTCATTTAGCATACTAGTACATTCAAAGTACTGATCTCATACCTTTCTTTTACACTATGATTTATCATATCATAGGTGCTGAACTCAATTCTCAGAGCACGCTTAGACTTTACTCCTAAGGATATCAGCAGTACAGTAGAAGTGGTGACTCCTTATCATTCGAGGATATATTATTTTACTTCATATCTCTATTTCAGTAGTTAACAAAGTTAGTTGGGGACCTGTCCTATCTACTCATATTTAGTCAGTCAGTTTTAAAGACTTTTCAAACATTAGAGTCAGTTATTCAATATTTGGATTTTTAGTTGACATGTGAATTTATCAGTATTTAATCAAATTCAGTCAGTTTTTCTATAGATTCATATCTCAGTATTGATTTACTAATAAAACCTTATGGCATTATCAGATGTTTTCTGCGACTATGATATTATTAATTTATTACTTACAGCAAGTACCAGCTCATGGGTTAGCTTGTGGTCCCTTAGGACTGTAAGCACCGTATGATACCCAGGGTGTACTCCCGGGGCATTACAACTTTTTGTTTTTTTAACTCTTTTAAAATCCAAACCCATTTCATTTAGCCTTGCCAAAGGGTAGTATAAAATCCCCAAAATCCCCAATGTATGATTAATTATAATTTCTCTCAGAGAAACCATAAAGAACCAGTTTTCTTTTTCGCCAAGAAGCAACTAGTATTTATCAAGAAGGTCACATTCTTAAGAATATTTCTTCAAGTTTCTGGATTTAGGTATGTGGGACATTCACCAATTGACTCCTTTCACCCATTGAATCCTAAAGTTTCCCCAATTTTCAAGTCTAATTTCCCTTTATGTTTTAGGGTTCACCAAAAAAGTATGAATTCCATAATTCTTCCATTTAATTCTTGAATTCAACCATGAACAAGTGTTTCCTTATAAGTTGAAGCTCTTCTCAGTACTGTAATCATGATAACTCATTACATTGATGAAGTTTTTTAATTCCTGATATAAAGTTGTAAAAGTTCCTATCACAACATTGTCTTGGTATTATTGTATTCTATTATATTTTCAGTGCTGGTGGGTTTTCAACACTCGATACCTAGGTAATCATGCATGCTAAAAATTTCAAGATTTTAAGTTAATTATACCATATTTATACTATTAAATTCATAACATTATCATGTTGAGAAATTGTCAATATTATTTAATCATGTTATCAGCATCTGTGTGAGTTCAGTTGGGAGTAGAACTTAGCACCGAGTAAATCTTGGGGTAAAGGCTTACCTGCTAGCCTAGGGTGAGACCTTTAGTAGCAATCCTTGAGTTCCAGAACTATTTAGCCTATGTAGCCAGCATAGGATATGAGAGGACTTCCTGCCATTATAGGTTTGATACTCTCTTAGGGGCACCTACCATAATAAGGTGACATCCTAGACCTTCGGGACATTAGTTAAGTGGATTCAAATAGCTAGTGTTGGTACCATTAGTAAGGTACCAAAACCCTTTCAATTGGGGTTACAAGTTAGACCCCTATTAGCTCAGATTGGGAAACATTAGTTAAATGTTAACTCCCACAGTTTGAAGTCAGTATTTAGATTATATCATTTCAAGTTTCCATAACCAAGTGTCCACATAGCAGTTATTCAGTTATTCAGATAAATTCAGTATATGTTTATATTGGGTCTTGCATTAATTTTACATGTTCATGCATTTATCTTGGTGCATATATATAAAGTAGTTAGTTCCTATATCACATACTAGTACATTCAAAGTACTGACGGCATACTCTCTTTTCCACTATATTGATTTTTTAATATAGGTTTGGATATTCAGTTCCTAGATTATACATAGTCCATTCCTGTATCATGCAACAACAACATTGGTGAGTCCTTATTAGTCAAGGACTAGTCATACTAATCATTATGCTTTCCAGTACTTTATTTCATGGTATTTTAGTAGTAAGATTTAGTTGGGGACTTTTCCTAATAACTCATCATGTTTAGAGGCTTTTAAATAGGAAATTGGTTAGACATATTTCCAGGGATGTATTTTAGTTACCTTTGATACTTTTTTTATTATCAGATACTTTTAAATGACTTCTGCATAGTACTTTATTACTTTCTTATAGTATTTATAGCTTGTGCCAGATCATGGGTTAGCTTGGGGTCACTTATGACCATAGGCACCATGTTATAATTCGGTGATGGTCTTTGGTTGTGACAAACTTTGTATCAGAGCCCAAGGTTTAAAGTGTCATAGGGTATCTAAAATTTATATTATGTAGAGTCTTGTTCATGGGTGTGAAGAGGACCACACTTATGGGTGAGAGACTATGATATGTTTTAGGACAGTTTTCCTTCTTTCAGTATTTATGTCGTTAGATAGAGTGTAAGCTTTGCTAAACTAATCCTTCCAATTTATTCTCATCCATTTAAAGAATATGACTCCGAGAAGAGTAAACAAAAGGAGAAATGGAGGCCAACCTATATTACCTATTCTAAAAAATCCTTTGAATGAGCAGGTCTCTCAAACTAAATGTAGGGCTTCTTTTACAGTACTAGCCCAATCCATGGTTACTAAAAATAATAAAAATGCAGTTGCTGGCAACCAACCTTATAGTTAATATAACTACAGCAAGAATCTAGGACTTTATCAGATGAATACTCCAACATTCTTTGGATCTATATTTGAGGAGAATCCATAAGAGTTTCTAGATTATGTGCAGAAGGTGAAGGATATCATGGGTGTTACGCTAAGTGAGAGTTCTTAATTAGCTTCTTACCAATTGTAAGGGGTGGCTCACACATAGCTTAAGCAGTAAAAAGAGGATGGAGGTACCGATGCAGGGCTAGTTGCGTGGCATGAGGCAGGTATAATTTTCCTGGATAGGTTCTTCCACTTGAGTTGTAAGAAGTCAAGGTGTAGGAGTTCTTTAATCTTAAGTAAGGTAACATGAGTGTGAAGGAGTATTCAATCAAGTTCATCTAGTTAGCAAGGTATGGTCTGACTATGGTGGTCAATGCTTGTGCCAGAATGAGTAAGTTTTTGTTTAGAGTTTTTAAAGATGTTCTCAAAGAGTATAGGACAGCTATGTTTATTAATAAGATGGACCTTTGTAGACTGATGGTTCATGCTCAATAGATTGAGAAGGAGATTCTTAAACAAAGGGAAAGGGAGAATGAGAGGGCTAGAACTAGAAGTTTTGAAGTTCTCTTAGTAGAGGTCAGATGGTGGTAATAGCTCTTACTTCTACCAAAAATCTTTAGCCCTATCCCCATGTTCTTCTAGTGCTCTAGTGCCTATCTTTGTATAGGATAATTAGGATAGAGCATTGGACTCTAAGTCTTAGGGTAGCATAAATAGTGGTCGTACCAACCTAGGTTTTAGGAGATATGGTAATAAGCACAAGAGTGAGTGCATGGTAGGTAGTGATGCATGTTCTGGATGTGGTAAGTTAGGCCACAGGATCAAGGAGTGTCTAGTAGTTTTGAAGGGAAAAGATTTTCATCAAGGGTGTCAGTCTAACTTCTCATCAGCTCCAGCAGGTCACCCGACTCAGCAAGGTGCCATTTCTAGTACAACTAATGGGTAGTGTCATAATTGACTCTATGCTCTTTAGACTTGATAGGATCACGAAGGTTCTCTTGAAGTGGTTATGAGTACGTTACAAGTCTTTTACCTGCATTTTTATGCATTATTAAACCCTAAAGCTACACTTTCCTTCATGACTCCTTATATAGTTATAGACTTTGTCATCAGTCCCGACGTCTTAGCAGAACTCTTTAAATTTCTACTCTAGTAGATAGTTTCATTATCGTCAGATGGGTGTACAGAAATTGCCTAATCTTAGTATCTCAGAAAATCACCTCAGTCGATCTTATCAAATTAGAGATGACTAATTTTGATGTCATTCTTCACATGGATTAGCTCTACTCTTACTATGCCTCAGTTGATTATAGAAATAGAATCATCCAATTTTAGTTCCATATTGATCAAGTCTTAGAATGGAGGGCTAGTACCTCAATGCTTATAGGTCAATTCATCTCTTACCTTAAGGCAAGGAAGATGATCTCTAGCATTTGTATTTATCATCTTGCCCGAGTCAATAACTCAAGTTCTAAAATTTCTAGTTTTGAGTCAGTTTCGTGAAACATCCTAGAAATAGAACGATTGAAAATTTCCAAAGTTTATACATTTTTACTTGGTAAGACTCAAAGAAGTCACTCGTACCCTTTGTTATGATTCATAGGGTACCTAGGTGGTCCGATGGTATCCTAGGCTGTAAGTATGTCTTGGCTACTACCCAATATATGACTTCTTAGGATACAGATCATATGGATGGATACGAGTGGTAAAAGGACTAGTTCTTATGGAGTATGCCCTACATACGATTGGAGGATACGATGAGGTTAACACTTGTACCCTTAAAAATAAGTTAGGGAGGGTAAATTGTATAGAAACTAGTATGCCCCCAACATTTTTGAGAAAATGCCTATACTTTTACTATATTATTGGATTTTTAAAGGAACTATTGCATGGGATGGTTTGGTAATAGAACACTAAATTATTTTAAATGGTTAAATGGAGTGGTTTAGTGATCATTATTATGGTTAATTGAACTTCCTTGTGGGATATAATAGAATCCCCCATGTAAACATGTTAGTAAGCATCCTTGCAGGGTACAATGGAATCCCCTAAGAAAACATAATGGAACACTTGTGGGGTACATGGGACTCCCTCAAGTTAACTTGGTAAATAGGTACACGGGTATCCCTTTACCTTAAAAGGTATTTCTAAGTAAAATACTTGCAAGTTATAGTCAGTATGATGATACGACTATTAATAGACTTGGCTAATAAAAAATGGAATAATGGATTGGTTGGCTGGAAATGGTTTTAACTGGGAAATAATCGGGAGGGGGTGATAGCTAACCGTGAAGGTAGTAGTTTAATGAACGAACATTGGAAACTCATATTTGTCAATATGAGGGGTTGGTTGTGGAAACCATATATGATACTATGAGGTATGCGAGAATCCTCTTAGTACATTATATATATGTATCATTAAGAGCTAAGAGTACTTCCAAATCCCCTACTCTTGTGGTATCTCTGGTTCGTGCGGCTACATACATCGGGGCTGGTTTAAGGGGTCACACTGGACCCATATATCCCATGGGTGGTTAAGTATGGTTAAGCTATACATACCCAGGTTAATGGTTTTTTAAATATATGCTAAACCAGATTCCCTTTCTCAGCATAGTTATATAAATAAATGTATGGGTTGTATGCATATTGTTAGCTTACTTGGTTTTACTGGATGGCATTATTTTATCCTTATCCTAAGTTCATGCTAGCGCTTACCCGCTAACTCATCTTTCGGTGGCTGTATCCCTATGCGATGCAAGAACTGGCTTTTCTACTCCTCCTGCATAGTGATCGAACTTTGGAATAAACTTTTGGGTTGTATGGTGAGCTTCCATCTTTTCGGAAGTCTCCATTTCATGTTATGTACATTTTTGTATACTTTGTTCTTTTTATGGATATTTGTTTTGGCTAGGGTTGGGGCATATCCAAATAGGATATTGGGTTTCTTTTTGTTAGAGGCTATGGTGGAATTTCTATGGGTTGGTATGGGTGGGATTGGTATTGGTGTAAGTCTTCGTGTTTGCATTGGTATTGGGACTGATATTGTTGGACTAAATTTCTCACTATTCCATCCTTTTTTATTTTTGGAATAATTATATTATTATGGAACTCATATGGTTATGGTTCTAGATTATGGTTTGGTTGGTATTCGTTATCGGTTGGGTATCGAACGGTTGGACTCATTTGGGTTGTCATAGATATAGACCTATCCCAGAGTCTTGGATTATGCAATAATGCTATCTTGTAATATATTTGGAATTCATCCGACTCAGGATATGCATTGGTCAATTAGGTTGGGTAACAGGAGTGGTCTCTAGTCCTAGTTGGACTTGAGATGCTTATTATGGTACGACCCTAGTTCATGTTGTGTTAAGTTGGTATCAGAGCTTTAAGTTCATGGTCAATTTAGAGTCCCCAAAGTCGTGTATATTAGAATCTCTTTTAGGGGTGTGTAGCGTGCCATACTCATAAGAAAGAGGCTACAAGAAATTTAGGAACACTTCGCTTTCTTAGTATTCTATTTTCAAGTTTGTAGTCTAAGTCCTAGAATCTTCTCTAATCCTTTTCTATTTATTTTTTAGATCATGCCTCAACGATCTGGAACATAAGGAAACTCTTCTGCCCCATCTAGGGACAATATGGAAATCACACAAGGGATCCATACTCAGTAAAAGGGTCCAGTCCCTGATATTTCTAGAGTTCCATCCATTGCTACTAGCCCTCTTTAAGATGAGGTGACAAATATAGAATTTTGTCAATCGATTCATACTATTGCTCAATTGGTTACTTCTCAGAAAGAGAGAGAAATATATGGTTTATTATTTGTTGAGGACATAAGAGTTGGCCAATTTATGAAGATGAATCCTCCTACTTTTACTGGAGTAAAGGTAGAGGAGGATCCTTAGGGTTACTTAGATTAAATAGAGAAAATCTTTAGGGTGATGTAGATGACGAATGTGGAAGGGGTGAATTTTGTAGCTTATTAGCTTAAGGATGTTGTGTACCAATGGTACAAGGAGTAGGATAAGGATAGAGATGATGTTGAGAAGTTGTCCTTATGGGAGACTTTCGCAAATACAATTTTGGACTGCTTCTTTCCTCCGGAGCAGAGGGAAGCAAAGATAGAGGAGTTTGTGAATCTTAAGCAGAGAAAGATGTCTGTCATGAAATATGCCTTATAGTTTCATCAGATGTCAAGGTATGCTCTAGACTTGGTGTCAGATATGAGGGAGAGAATGAGAAAGTTTACTTCAGGTCTATATCGAGATTTGATCCTTGAAAGCAAGACTGTTTTACTGAATAAGGAGATGGATATTTCAAGGTTAGTTGTCTACATGCAGCAGGTGGAGAATAAAAAAAAACATACAGAGTTAGGGAAAGGAAGGGTAAGAAGTTGAAGTTTTTTGAACAAGGTGTTCGACAACAGTAAGGTGGTCGAGATAGCAGTAAGTGGCCAAAGAAAAAGTGGAGAAGTTCTAGTTCCTTCTGTACTGCTAGTGCTTCTTACTCAAAGTAGTTGGGTGATATGCATCAGCAGGGTGGTGATAATTTTTGGACACAGGGTGCCTAATCTAAGGCAAATGGGGCTCAGTCGGATTCTTCATGCCTTTTTTACCAATTTTGTGGTCGTCTTGATCAGGATTTTGTGATAAAAAGAGGGACAAGTTTTTTAAATGTGGTTAGCCAGGAAATATGTTCAGGAATTGTCCTGTTGGCAAGGATGCAATTAGAGCGGTCAAATCTCTAGTTGCTTCATCTTCTGCTCCTGCATCTAGTTATGTTGTTTCGATGTATGCTCCTATTTTTGGTACTAGCACTAGTTGGAATAGGTTATATTCTCTTGAATCTCGATAGAAGTCTGAGGCATCACCTGATGTTGTTACTAGTACATTACAACTATTTGCTTGTGATATGTATTGTCTTCTTGTTTCGAGTTCCATTTTTCTTATGTGATCCCATTTGTAGTTGTGTGTTTATATTTTGATCCTGAGGTTATTTTGGATCCATTTTCTATTTCTACCCTAGTAGGTGACTCAATTATTGCTAAAAGAGTCTATAGGGGTGTGCAGTATTTGCTGGTATAGAGAGACTTTGGTAGATTTATTTGAACTTAATATGGTGGATTTTGATGTTATTTTGGGTATCGATTAGTTACACTCTTGTTACGCATCCTTAGATTTTCGGACTCGTAAGGTTTTTTTAGGTTTCCCGGTGAATCAGTTATAGAGTGAGGGGTGGTTCCCTAGCTCCTAGGGGAAGGTTTATTTCTTATCTTAGAGCTCAGAGATTAATCTACAAAGGGTGTCTTTATCACTTGGTCTTGGTTAAGGATTCTAACTCGGACGGTCCTTTATTTTATTCAATTTTGGTTGTAAGTGAGTTTCCTGAGGTGTTTTTAGATGATCATCCTGGTGTTTCTTCGAAATCAAGTTTGGTATTGATTTTGTTCAAGAAACTTGCCCAATATCTATTACTCCATATAGAACAGCTCCCGCTAAGATAAGGAAACTCAAGGAGTAATTTAAAGAACTTTTTGATAAAGGGTTTATTCATCCTAGTATATGCTTGTGGGGTGCACAGACATTATTCGTGCGCAAGAAGGATGGTTCCCTTCAGATGTACATTGATTATCGGCCATTGAATAAGGTAATAGTCAAGAACAAATATCCTCTTCAACGGATAGATGACTTGTTTGATAAGTTGCAAGGTGCCAAGTTCTTTTCTAAGATAGATCTTTCGTCTGGGTATCGTTAGCTTAATATTAGGGAGATGGATATCCCTATGATGGATTTTCATACTTGGTATGGGCACTTTGAATTCCTAGTGATATAATTTGTCTTGACTAATGCCCAGTAGCATTTATGGATTTGATGAACAAAGTTTTCAAGCAGTTCTTTGATCTTTTGGTCATTGTGTGTATTGATGGCATCTTGATGTATTCTAAAATTGAGGTGGATTATGCCAATCACCTCTATGTGGTGTTGCAGACCTTAAAGGAACAACAATTGTATGCCAATTTCTCTAAGTGTGAGTTTTGATTAAACGCGATGACTTTCTTGGGTCATATTATTTCTAGTGAGGGGATTATGGTGGAACTGCAAAAGGTGGTTATGGTTAAGAAGTGTCCTAGACCCATGAATCCAATAGATATTCAGAGCTTCTTGGATTTGGCTGGGTATTATAGGCGGTTTGTGGAGATTTTTTGACGATAGCAGCCTTATTGACTAAGTTGACTCAGAAAAAGGTAATTTTTCCTAGTCGGATAAGTGTGGAGGGTGTTTTAACAAACTTAAGAATAAGCTAACTTCAGCTCCGATTTTGACATTTCCTGAAGGAAATGAGGGATTTGTGGTTTATTATAATAGTCTCGGGTAGGACTTGGTTTTGTTTTCTTACAATATAGAAAAGTAATTGCCTATGCTTCTAGGAAGTTAAAGATGTATGAGATGAACTATCCAATTCATGATTTGGAGCTATTAGCGGTGGTTTTTTCTTTAAAAATCTGGTGGCATTATTTATATAGAGTGCACGTGGACATCTTTTCTGATCATAAGAGTCTACAGTATGTGTTCACTCAAAATAAACTAAATCTCAAGCAAAAGGGATGGTTGGAGCTTCTCAAAGACTATGATATAAGTCTTTAATACCACCTAGGTAAAGCTAACATGGTTGCTGATACTCTTAGCAGGTTGTCCATAGGTAGTTTGGATCATGTGGAGAAAGGAAAGTGGGAATTGGTGAAGGATATTCACCCTACTTGGCCAGTCTTAGAATTTGTCTCTTAGACTCTAATGATGGTGGGGTAATGGTACAGGAAGTGGTTAGGTTGTCTATTGGTGTAGAGATCAAGGAGAAGCAAGTGCTAGATCCTATCTTGAGGAAAATCAAGAGTGATTTTTATGGGAACAAGGTAATGGTATTTTAGATTTGTGGTGATTGTACTTTATAGTACAATGAGAGGTTGTGTGTTCCTGATATTGATGGTTTGCGACAAAGGATTTTGGTTGAGGTGCATGAATTGCCTATGTTGTTTATCACTGTTCGACAAAAATGTATCATGATCTTAAGGAGATTTATTGTTGGAATGGTATGAAAAGGGATGTGGCTGATTTTGTAGCCAAGTGCATAGTGTGCTAACAAGTAAAAATTAAGCACATAAGGCCTAGTAGGTTGTATCAAGAAATTGATTTTACTGAATGACAATGGGAGGTAAATGATATAGATTTCATTTTCGGTGTTCTTCGGTCTCGGAACTAATTTGATTCGATTTGAGTCATCGTGGATAGGCTGATGAAGTCTGCTCACTTTTTGCTAGTAAGGTCTACATTTTTGGTGAAGGATTATGCAAAGTTGTATCTTTAAGAGATTGTGAGCTACATAGGGTACCTATTTGGATTATCTTTGTTCGTGGTAAGCAGTTTTCATCTCATTTCTAGTGGACTTTTCAGAAAGGATTGGGGACTAAGGTTAGTCTGATTACTACTTTTCATCCTCAAATGGATGAGCAAGTAGAGAGCACTATTTAGACATTGGAGGATTTGCTTCGGGCATGCATGATTTGGTTGAACATCTACCTTTGGTAGAGTTTTCTTACAATGATACTTATCATTCTCACATTGGTATGGCTCCTTTTAAGGCATTGTATGGTAGGAGGTGTAGATCTCCTATTGGTTGGTTTGAGCTTGGTGAAGCGGACATGTTTGGTATGGATTTGGTTTATTAGGCTATGGAAAAGGTAAAGGTGATTCGGGATAAACTTAAGGTTGCCCAAAGTTGCCAAAAGTCCTATGAACATATAAGGCGTGGACACTTGAAGTTTGAGGTTGGGGATAAGGTGTTCCTTAAGGTATCTCCCATGAAGGGAGTAATGTATTTTTGTAAAAAAAAAAAAGCTCAGTCCTCGGTTTATTGGTCCTTAGGTGGTTTTGCAGAGGGTTGGTAATGTGGAATATGAATTGTAGTTGCCTTCTAGTTTGAGCTACGTTCATCTGGTATTTCATGTCTCTGTGTTAAGGAAGTTCATTGGCGATCCTTCTTTGGTAGTTCCCTTGGAAGGATTGAGTATCTCAGATTCTTTGTCTTATGAAGAGGTCCCAGTTAAGATATTGGATCAACAGGTTTGTTGTTTATTGAACAAGGATGTGGCCTTGGTTAAGGTTCTCTGGTAGAATGATAAGGTGGAAGAGAATACATGGGAAGTGGAAGAGGACATGAAGTCCAAGTATCCGCATCTATTTTTTTCTCTTGGATTCATACGGAAGGTATTTCCTCTTCAACATACTTTTTTTTCAAACTTTATTAAAGGAAAGATTAATATCTTTGCATCTTTGATTTTTTTCTTGGTTAAAGGTTGGATTGATATTTGATAATGTAAATGAAACGTGCTAGTGGTTACCCTACCTTGTCCGTTATTCGAGGACAAATGTTCCTAGTAAAGGAAAATATAACACCTTGGGTTTTTAACCCTTAGAAAAATTTCTTGGTTTTCTGATTTTTAGACAAATTATAACTAAGGGGAATGGGTCATAGACAGGAATACGAGTTGTATGGGTTGGTCGTTCGTTGACCAGTAATGGTTGGTGGGTTGAATTTGGTTCTTGGAATCGATACAACTTGAGAGGTACTAGTCATATTGGTGGATATGGGTTTTTGGGTTTCATTCATTCCTTTACTTAATTTTATAATTGGAAACTTAAGTTGGATCTAAGTACAAATGGCTCACCATGAGTCATAAGATAGGGTACGAGTCATACCATGGACTCGTATAGTGGACGTTGTTCAGATTTTTTTTGATTCTATTCTGCCAGGGTTACAGGTCAGAGGTACGGGTTGTATGCTTTGGCTACAAGTTGGTTTTGTTGAGTCATACCTTTGACAGTGTTGGGTCCAAGGGAGAGGCCTAGGGTACGAGTGGTGGGTACCAGTCCAATTGGAAGGTATGACTAGTATGGTTTGTCATACCCTGTAACGAGATTTTATGCAATTTAAGTGAGGGCAATCTGGACATATCCCCACTTAACCTAATAAGGCCCCACAATTTTTAACTCACTTGGAAGGTATTTGTCGTATTATTTTATTCAGTAACACTTTGAAAACACTCTATAGTTCTTGGGCAAAGAAAGTTAGGGATTTGTATTAAGGATTAATTTGAGGCTTGTGTTGGTGATTTGTCTCCATTATCTTCTCAATTAAGGCATGTCCTCTCCTCTAATTGTTAGTTCCAACTAAAGGCATCGTTTTATACAATGTTTCATGGCATGATTTATTTTGTGGTTTTGGGATTTTCAAATATGCGTTGGGGTTTTGGTTATAAAGGTTTGGTTATGGTTTTTCCATGTTTTAATTGTGTTTTTACATGTTTTAAATAGTTGTTTTGGATAATTTGTTGCATTGAAATAGTCATATGGTAATTGGTTTTAGTTTTGGAAATACTATGACCCCAATATGTTTGACAAAATGCGTATGATAATGCTTTTACTATATTATTGGATTTTTAATGGAACTATTGTATGTATGGTTTGGTAATAGAACTATAATTGCCTTAAATAGTTGGTAATAGTTTAATGGAATGGTTTAGTGGTCATAGATATGGTTAATTAAACATACCTGTGGGGTACAATGGAATCCCCCAAGTGAATATGTTAGTAAGTATCCTTGTGAGGTACAATGGAATCCCCCAAGCAAACATAATGGAACACTTGTAGGGTACATGGGACTCCCCTAAGTTTACTTCGTAAATGGGTACAAGGGAATCCCTTTACCTTATAGGGTTTGACTATTTGCAAGTTATGTTAGTATGACGATACATTATTAATAGTCTTTGTTAATAATAAATGGAATAATGGATTGGTTAGTTGGAAATGGTTTTAATTAGGTAATAATAGCGGGGTATGATAGCTAACCATGAAGGTGCGAGTTTAATGAACGAACATTACAAACTCATATTTGCCGACATGAGGGGTTGGTCATGGAAACAATATAAGATACTATGTGGTACGCAGGTATCCTCTAAGTACACTGTACATTTGTATCCTGAAGAGCTAAGGGTACTTGGGAATCCCCTAGTCTTATGGTATCTCCGGTTCGTGTGGCTACATGTATCGGGGCTCGTTTAAGGGGTTACACAGGAGGATATGCTTTGTACTTGCATAATTGGCTATTCAGACATTGGAGGATACGCTTTGTACTTGCATGATTGAGTATGCTGGTAGTTAGGTTAAGAATTTGCCTCTTATAGAGCATGCTTACAACAACAGCTGCCACTCTAGCATTAGAATGGCTCTTTTTGAGGCATTGTATGGTCGGAGGTGTAGATCTCCTATTGGGTGGTTCAAGGTTGGAGAGGCGGATATTTTGGCCCAAATTTGGTTCACCAAGTAATGGCCAAGTTGAAAATTATTTGGAATAGGCTTAAAGCCGTCCAAAGTAGCCAAAAGTCCTATGCCAATATAAGGCATAGTAAGTTAGAGTTTGAGGTTGAGAATAAGGTGTTCTTGAAGGTATCTCCTATGAAGGGAGTAATGCGGTATGGGAAGAAGGGGTAGGTTAGTACTCGTTATGTTGGTCTGTACTTGATTTTGAGAAGAGTTGGCAATGTTGCGTATGAGTGGGAGATGCCTTCTAGTTTAAGCTCCATTTACCTGGTATTCCATGTTTCTTCTATGTTAACAAAATGTGTGGGTGAATCATTGTAGATTATACCTATCAAGGATATTGGTATTTCAAATTCTCTATCTTATGAGGAGACCCTGTGGAGATCTTAGATTTATAGGTTTGTCAGTTCCAGACCAAGGACGTAGCTTCGGTAAAGTTTCTATGGAGGAACCACAAGGTGGAAGAGGCTACTTAGGAAGATAAATAGGAAATAAAGTCCAAGTATCCGTTCTTATTTTCTGTTCTAAGAATGAATACGTAAGGTATGTGTTGATCTTACCGTCTTTATTTTCAAACTTTGTTAATGGAAAGATTAATTTCATTGGTATTTTTGTTTCCTAACTTGGTTAAAGGTAATGGTAGGGCATTTGTGGGTCTTATCATTCTAGTTACTGCCTTGTTTTGTCATTCCAGGAAAATAATCCAAGTAGGGAAGAGTTGAAACACCCTCGATTCTGGCCCTTGAAAATTTCTTGTATTTTAGACTCTTTGTCCTTGTAACAACTCACCATAGGAGTCATATGGTATCGGTGCAGTCAAGGGATCTTAGTCATTAAGAGACCAGAGAATGGTTTTTGGGTTTTTGTTGTGGTTACAATTTAGTGGGTATGGGTCGTTAGGGTTAGAGATGATACGTTTAGCTCAGTCCCCAAATCAGGACAGTAACTTAGTAACCTGACTTCGCTTTAAGTACGAGTGGTTCACTAATATTCGTGAGGATAGGGTACGAGTGGTAAGGTTTAGTCGTATGTTGTCCAGTATCAATCCCTTTAGATTTTGTGTTGGGTACGACTGACCATACTAGTCATATGGTTTGGTCACGAGTTGGGAATGGATTTATATAGTGGACAATGTGTGGATGTCTAACTTTTTGTTCTGGGTATGACTGGATTGTGCCAGTCATATGGTGTGGTGATGAGTCGAAGTGTTAACTCGTACCCACCTGGGAGTTTTATATAATTTTAAGTTGGGGGTATTCTGGACATTTCCCCTCTTAACTCGTTTTGAACCCACAACATAAAACACCTTTACAGTCTACACTAAACTATTATTTACATTCAAACACTCTTAAAATCTCTCTCAAGCTCTTGGTTCAAGAAAAGGCTAGGGTTTCTACAAGGGAATCGGTTAGGGGATTTCAAGGGTGAATCTCTCCTTCTTCCTTGGTGTCTAAGGCAAGTTACTCCTCCCTCGTTGTTAGTTCAACTAAAATCATGTTTCAATCAATGGTTTTCATGGTATTATTGTAGTATTATTTTGATTTTGAAATAGATGTTGGGGGTTTTGGTTGTTTATAGTTGGATAATGTTTTCCCATGTTTTTCTTATGGTTTTTATATTATAATTATGGTTTGAAGATGTGGTTAGATGGGAATGGTCTGTTGATGCTTGGCTTTTGGTTTTGGAAACTATATACCCTCAACATGTTTGTTAAAATGCCAATGAGAATGATTTTGTCACATAGTTTGACTATTCTTTAAATCTTTGCACGCATAATACATTAATGAAACTTAAATTGGTATTTTTTGTTTTAAATGGTTTGGAAAGGCCTTGATGGCCATGGTTTTGGTTTAATTGGAAACTTGGGTGTCAGCTTGGTTATTGCTTTGGTATAGCATAATAGGATAGACTTGCAAGCTCTAATTTTGGTATAATGATACCAAAGATTAATGCCTAATGAAAAGACTCCTTGGTAATGGTTTTGTTATATGAAAAAGGTTTAATTAGGCCTAAAAAGGTTTGAGTAGCAAAGCCTTCGAAGGTAGGGGTCCTGGGGGAATCTCCATTGGAAACTCACATTTACTGATATGAGGATGGTCTTGGTGACCGTGTGCATTATGCCACACTTTACATTTTCAGGAATGTACAACTCATCCCAGGTTTCTATTCTCTGGTCATGCGGCTAACACATACTAGTGCCCTTTCAGCAGGGGGAGCTGAACCCATATAGCCCATAAGTGGTTTTCGACGTCCAGGCTACACAACCCAGGTTTTGTTTTTAAATGCATGCTAAACCCTGTCCCTATTCCTGCATGATATATATATGTATGTGTCTCTGTGTGTGATTGTATATGTTATTTACTTTGGTTTTGAATTACTGGAATTTTTTTATCTTCTTCCTGAGTACATGCTAGCATTCACTCCACTAACTGTTATTGGGTACTGTATTCCCATGCGATGCAGGAATCGGCCATACTACCATTCCTCACACTCAGTGACTTGAATTCCAGGACAACTTTGTGTCATATTGAGGTGGTGAGCTTTCATATTCCAGATGGCTTTATTTCATGCTATGGACTTCTTTTATCTTTGTTATTTCTATGGTTTTGTTTTGTCTATGGTCGAGGGCATGTCCCAACTGGATGTTATTGATTCTAGATAGAGGCTTTGTCAGACAACTATGGGCAAGGGCGGGGTCCGTATAGGTGTCAGCCTTAGTATTAGTATTGGCATTATGTTTGGCACCAATTGGATATTTGATTGAGGTTGTTGTATTATTATTATAGACTTTACTTTTTTCCTTTGAAGTATTATTGTCTTATCTTGTTATATGCTCAAAATTCATTAGACATAGGGTCCAAGGCGGTTATGTAATACCTCATGTCTGAAGGCCTTGGTGCATCATATGACTCATTCCCTTGAGTTGTACCTATAATATACGAGTAATATATTGTAGTCATATCGAAGACAGTGTGAGGTAGTTGATATATTGTTCTAGTATAAGTTGTCCTTAGAAGTCATCAAGAACCATATGATTCATATGATATGAAGTTGTGAGTTCAGTAGTATAGGATCTCTAAGATTTTGTCCAAGTTATGAGTGGGGGGACTACAAGTCGTATAGAGATGTTAATTGTCATAGTTTTATACTCGTATGTTGATCAGTGTATACTATCTTGGATTTTCTCAAGATTATGATTTAGGAGGCCTAAGTCTTACCTCACCATACGAGTAGGATGGTTGAGTTGTGAAGACTGACGAACAATTTCTAAGAAGTTCAGTTAAAAGGCCATTTGGTCTTTTCACCTTTATTAAATCCAAACCCACGATCTATATTCCCCAAAGAGCATTATTTTTCTCCTGATTTCAATCACTTAATAGCATTATCTCTCTTCGCATCCTCAAGAAAATAAAAATTAGGGTTTCTTTCACCAAGTCATCTTTCAAGCCCCAAAGTTCAAGCTCTCTTCACAAGTCAAGAAATTCCAAGCAAGTGGGTTTTATGAAAAAGGTTATTCTTTTATCATAGTGCCCAAAAAGTAGGATTTTAAGATTTGATTTTCTTGTTTAAAATTAGGGTTCATACCCAAATAACCATAATCTTGAAGTATGATACTATCATGTGATTGAAATAGTTAAGTGAATCAAGGTTTACATATATCCATGTTTTGACTCATAAGATTCATAGTGTGATTTGAATTTTATTATCTTAACTGGAATACTGTTGAAAGATTTCAAGATGATTATTTAGCATGATGTTTTATTATGAATTTCTATGAACCAAAGCATGAATTCCAAGTCCTAAGTATAAGTACTGAATTTACAAGAATTTATGTTCTTAAGCTCTGTTGATATGTTCCGTATATGATTTATAGAAAAGCTTGATCTTTTGATCTAAAGATAAGACATAAAATCCACAAAGGTTCATATTGACTATTATTTAAGGTAAAGTGAAGAATAATTGGTTTTCATTCTATAAACTCTTAGGCTATTATAAGATGGATTTCTTAAGTATGAGCATATATGTATTCTAGGAGTAGTATTTAGCACCGGGAAGGGAATGCAAATGAGTGTATCCTAAATTTATGGAAACTATGAGCCACTGTAGGTTAAGCTATTTCCCAATATAGATGAAGTATAGTGATCACTTAAGTAAAGGTTCTATTCTGATGGCAAGGGTAAAATATCTCTCCCCGATGTAGGTAAGACATTGGACTCCATGGTAGCTCACATGGTTTATGTCAGTTAGAAGTATCTCCCATAAGAAAGACTAAAAGCAATTATTTTAGAATAAAAGTGTTATGGCTCGCTAAGCTAATTTATATGCTTTGATATCCATGTTTTATGACCTTGCATTTGTTATTTATTCTCAAGTCCAAGGTGAGTCATTTACATTTAGCATGCATCATTTGAAAGTTTACTCACATATTTTGTTAGTGTTTTACTTTTGCATTCACCCCTACATACTAAGTGTATTCCATAGGTACTAACCCATATATATGTCTATGTTCTACATTGTCTTATAATGTAGGTTCTGGTGCTCGCTTCCAGCAACACGATTGACTACGGGCATCATCACCTACTACCCGACTTTTGTGAGTCCTTATAGTCTGAGGACCTAGATTATCAGAATTCTTTTTAGTGATTGCAAGTATTTAAGTTATTGATTTCTGTTTATGTTCGGGTCAGTTAGGGTCTGTCCCACTGGCTCTCGAGTCAGTATTAGAGGCTTATCAGACTGTCTATGATTTAAGATCAAGGATTTGTTTAGGACATACAGGTTAAATACTTCCATTAAGTTATGAAATTACTTACCTTCAGTTTCTATACATGTTAGTTTACTTTTCATGTGAGTTTTTAGTTAAAAAGATATCATGGGTTAACTTAGGGTTATTTGTAGTCTTAAGCACTATGTGACATCTAAGGGGTACTTTTAAGGCAATACAAAGTTAGTATCTGAGCCTAAAGTTTTGAAGAGTCCTAGGGATTCAGAAAATTCGCGTTACGTAGACTATTGATCATTAATGTAAAGTGTGTCACATTTATTAGCAAGAGGCTATGGAATGAGTTAGGAATCAGCATTTCTTTCATGATCTATCATGTTCATAGTTGTTTCTATCTTCCTTAACTCGTTCTTTTACGTGACAGAATATGTCTCCTCGTCAAGCTGAAGCCCGTAGAAATAGTGATCAACCACATTTGTATGCGGACCGTCTGAATAAGAATGTATCTCACGCTAAATTTAGGGTTACTTTTCAAGCATTGGCTCCAGCTTTGAATGCCAATGTTCTGGGAAAGCAATAAGCAGCAGTCCTACTTCAGCAAAATGGTAACTTAGCTGCATCTCAGATTTAGGACTTTATGAGGATGGATCTACCTGAGTTCCATGGCTCAAAGTTGGATGAGGATCCTCAACTCTTTATCAATAAGGTGATAAATATTACTCAGATTATGCATGTTACTAAATAGTAGAGTGTAGAGTTGTCATCCTATGGGATGAAGGATATTGCTTATGACTGGGTTGTTATATGAAAGGAAGATAGCGGTAAGAATGCAAGTTCTATGAGTTTGTAGGTATTTTAGAATTCTTTTTTGGATAAGTTTTTTCTGCGTGATATAAGGGAGGCTAAAGTGGAGGAGTTCATGACCCTTTGGCAAGGATTTATGATAGTAAATGAGTATTGCCTTTAGTTCACTCAGTTGTCTAAGTTTGCTCTCGAGTTGTTATCTGACTCTAGAGCTCGTATGAGTAAGTTTGTTACTGGGGGTCTGATTTGGTGGTTAAGGAGTGTAGGACTACTATGCTGATTGGGGGTATGGATATTTCTCGATTGGTAACTCATTCTCAACAAATTAAGGCAAAAAAGTTGAAGGAGAGAGAGAGAGGAGAAATAAGAGGCCTAGGACTAGATAGTTTGAGTGTCAGCCAAGGTTCGGAGGGGGAAGTCATTCATACTTTTTGGGTTATCATCAATGCCTGAGCCATCTTTATCTAGTGCCCCGGGACCCAGGATTAGACAGGAGCAGTGGGGAAGGACTTTAAATTCCATGTCTCAAAATAGTGCAGTCGGGAGACCCAGTTATCAGACATGTGCAAAGTGTGGCAGAACCTATCCCGGTGAGTGGTTGATGTGCAAAGGGGGCTGCTATGGTTGTGAAAAGTAGGGCCACAGTATCAAGGAGTGCCCGTATGCTATTCAGGGAATCAGAGATATTCATCCTTAGACTCACTTACTAATACATTAGCTCAGTCAGGCCATCCAGTTCCTCAACAGGGTGTATTATCTAGTATCGGTGGCAGCCAGTGCCAGAATTGGTTTTATTCTTTACAATCTCGTCAGGAGCAGGAGAGTTTACCAAATTTTGTAACTGGTATGCTTCATGTTTTTCATCTTGATGTATTTGTGTTATTAGACCCAGGGTCAAATCTCTCTTATGTAACTCCACTAATTGTTGTAAATTCTAGGAAAGGTCCTGAAAATCTCTCTAAGCCCTTCTCAGTTTCAACCCACTGGTTCATAATACTCAACTTACACGTAATTTAAGTACAATGAGGTCATCGTCAATATATGTACCCAACTTTGGAGTCGGGATCAAATTCATGAGGAACAATTTGAGTGGCGATCAATTGATTTGGAATAATAGATGCAAGTTAAATTTTGACCAATGATACAAAAAGGTAAAACTGGTGGAGATAGGTATCTACACTAATATTTCTTTTTGGGTTTTTCTAGTATAAACTCGGGGCTACGAATAATTAAGTTTTAACAATTATATATGGATCTTGGGATTATTTAAAACTAAGGGTGTGATGTGTGGGTGTTAGAAATCAACATCAATTTAACAAGACAAATATGGGTAGGTTTGGTTATAGATTTCAATGCCAGTCTTTCAACAAAACACCGAACTTTCACCTATTGATTCTTTCGATTACCTAATACGTGTGTTCGACTATTGGTAACCATAACCTCAATCTAGGCATCCCTATTTATAGGATGATACTATGGTATAATCAACTTCACATTGACCCTTATGTCTAAGATAGCGAAAATTTAGCCAACTACACACACAATTGTTTATCATTGCTTTGATCTCCACATCCCTCTTTCGAGGATGATATGAATTCATAAACTTAACCCAAAGCCCTTTTTCCTAAGATAGATTTGGATTTTCTAGAGCATGGAGCTTTCACTCATTATACCCATGTAGGTATTTGGGCCTTTCACCCATCAAATCTTAACCATGTTAGCATAGCAATAGTAAAATGCATAAACATGAACTACTAAATAGAAGTTAATCAATAACAACCCACACACACTTTAACCCCTATTCACACATAGTTCCAAGAGGGAGATCTAGCTACACATACGATAAATAAGCATAAATATACCCAACATATCCATTGAAATGACTTGTTGAAGATTAAGTGAATGTTACTTCAAACTTGACACTCCCACAAATCAACAATGGAAGTGAGCTAGGCTTCTACTTAGAAAGTCTCTAATAGATTCTTCACCCAAAAATAATACAATATTTTCTTCTCCAAAAATATAGTTTATGAATTCCAAGAACTAAAACCTAAAAATTTGGGAAGATGGAATATGATCTGTGATAAGGTTTGAGTTATTTTGTAAAAATTGGGGTCAGCCACGTGCATTTTAAATTTTTCCCTTGGGTTGATCTCTTCCGCTAAGCTGCAATTGCATGAATCTGGCTACAACTACAATTATGCGACTGCTGGTAACTTCCGCGATTGAGGTTGGTTGACTTTTGCTTGACTGTCGCGATCGTGATCAGCAGACCATGACCGCGGTACCTTAGGCCTTGTTGCTCAAAGTCTTCTATTGTATTTTTCTTCCTCTATTTTGATCATTTTCAGCTCACATCCACATTCTTTTGATCACCTCAACTCTATGTCTGAAAAGAGTGGATATTAGTGCATTTAAATACCAATATGTGTCATTCATACATTCATAAAAAAAATAATGTGCACAAATGTTTAGTGAGAATGAGTGGTAAAATCACCACTCATCAACACCCCCAACTTAAATTGTTTACTTGTCCTCAAGCAACACTACCTCTTACCATTAGACAATAATTCTCTATGCCCAAACTTTATACCTTAAAGATCATAATTACTTTAACCATAGTCACTACCACAAGTGGCTCATTGATAATGTAATTTCACTACACCCCTTATCTTAAGATGCGACATACAAAGATAAATAGGAGTTTACAGAGAAACTAAGAAACAATAACCAATACTCTAGAGGTGGCTTCCTCTTGACCCTAACCAAGCTATACTCCATTTACCTCATACTTCAAAAGGTTACAAAATCACTCACCCCAACTTGTTTCGCATGTCAATCCTCACAAAAATAAAAATTCTACACACCAAGCTACCAAAAATGCAACAAGGAGTTTAAAGTGAAAGAACTTTCTCTCTCACACAAAAGAAATCACTATGCATCCATTGTCATACCATAAGTTTGCCCTTATTTTCAATCTCCACTACAAATAAAGTAAATGGTCGGAGATCTCAAAGGACTTTTTAAGTGTGTAACGTAGGTTTAGGTTAAGGTGGGATATCATTTGGGATAACATAGTGTAACACCCAAGTATGTACCCCAGCAACTACACGGTGCTCATAATCCCAAAGGACCATAAGATAACCCTTGACTGGTATCTGCCGCATTAACAAAATGATAATACTGTAATAGGCGAAAATTAGGCAAAAAATATTTCATAAGGTTCAATACTATAATACACTAAATACAGTATAACAATACCAAAAATGAAACATTTGTCTAAAAATACTCTAGTCTGAAGATCCTCTAAACTATCTGAAATATAGAGTTGATAGGACAAGACCCCAACTAACTCTGACTACTGAAATAAAATTGAAATACGAAAATGATAATTGTGACCTCAAACTATAAGGACTCACCCCTAACTCTCACTGCTAAAAAATTGTAACTGCTAAGGATGATTGGCAACCAGTGCATATGATCCTATGATATTATACATCATAGCTCAAGGTAAAAGTATGCATCAGTACATTGAATGTACTAGTATGCTAAGTGAGGTAGGCTGAAATGCATGGTTTCATATGCATGAACAATACTGATGGAATGACATGAATATACTGAATGAGAGTACATACATGAATACATAAACTGTAACTGAGATAGTGATAACACTAAATACTGAGTCTGAATACTGATTAGCTGATATCTAAGTATACTAATACTTAATTACTGATAACTAAATCATTGTATCAAATAGTCTTTATTATGTGGAAATATACTGAGTTCCATATTGAGTTGAGTAACTGTATCTGATAGTCCTTAATCTACAAAACTGAATTGAGTTCTGTGCTAAGATTAGATCTGAAACTGAGACTGTCGGAGGTAATCGTCTAACCGATATTCCCCTTTCTAAATAGATTGGGGTCAAACTTTTAACCCCTGTTGGAGGGTGTCAGTACCGCTGCCACGGGTAAAGACAAGCTAAGTCACCTGAATCTGGTAGGTGCTCTGAATGAGAATGGTTGTACCCTCAACAGGCAAGTTGATGTCTCAACCTACGCTGGCTACGTAGTTCTGGAACACAAGGACTGTTTCTAAGGCTCATACCCTCTACGACAGGTAAGTCCCCATCCTAAGGTTCACTCGGTGTTGAATCTTACTTCCAACTAAATAGACACTAGACTAATTTCCAAACTATTCTAAGATAGACTTAACTGCTACTGATCAGACTATTTAACTAAATTGAACTAAGTTCACTAAGTTCCATTGACTGATAGAATACTATTGAATTATTTTAACTGACTGAATTTACTAATGTCTAAACTGAATACTGAACTGGACTGGAATGATACTTAGTCTACTGAGTTCTTCCTGAGTTCTATAACGGAATAAGAGTACTACTTATCGTGACATAACTGATACTATCCTAAGACTGACCATGGCTCTAGGTAATCAACTAAATTATCGGGTTTTGAATACCCCCAAGACTCGATAGCGTAAATTATAAAACATGGAACAATCTTGAAACGTGATAAATAACTACTTGTTCATCATTCATTCATTGGGACATTCTAGAAAACACTTGCATGACATGAACTTTGATACATGCTAACGTGATATAATTTCATTATTTACTTCTCATGAACAACTCATCAAACACTTGGAAGGCATTGTATATGCATATAGTACTAATCAATACATTAGTATTATAATTTCAAGGATTTATAATGATTTTACATTATAACACTTACATAATAGTAGTTTTTACATAAATCATGCACTTAATCATGGAATAGAAATCCAATCAACATTATAATCATAAATACATTTGAATCCAAATAATAGGAACCATGAAATCAAGCTACTTGAGGTTTAAAAGAGTTTCTTGGACTCCAAGGGTGGAAGGAACCCTTGGATGAACACTTGACATACCTTGGTTGCTAAATTCCTAAAGATTAATGGTGGAATATTGAGCGTTGAATTTGAAAATTAATCTTCTAGGGTTTTAGTTCTTGAGTGTTTTGAGAAAGAATGAATATAATTTGCTAATGAGGGCTAAATCTCATGTTGTGGGGGCTAAAGAACCAGGAAAAAAGACCCAATTACCCCCAAAGACGTGGCTTTTTAATGACTGAAAATTGAACCATCGATGCACAGACTGATGCACCGTATCATTGGAATCGATGTGATAGCCAATGTGTCATATTGAGTCCGTATTGATTCACTGGAAATTATCACTGGGAACTAAGGAAAATAGTGATCGCTGTGATAGCCAATGTGTCACATTGAGTCCGTATTGATTCACTGGAAATTATCACTGGGAACTAAGGAAAATAGTGATCGCTGTGATGGCCGATGCACCGCGCTGAGATTGCATCAATATACTATTTTGGATTCCCAAACGTGGTTCAAATGAGGTCTAAAATATATAAAACACATCTAGAAGCACCTACTGTCATTCTTGATCATGAATTAACCTGAAGATTGACATTTAAAGGTCATAGATGTCATGAAATAGAGTTGCCAACTTACGAAGGCCAAAATGACACTAAGTTTGAATACTCAGCTAAAATTTTCTAAGTGTGGGATCCCTTAGCAAGCTTAAAAGACTTAGTTAAGCTTAGGATTTTGTAGAGTCTTACAATATCTCCCTCTTAGGAAGATTCTCCCTCGAATGAGATTTATTAAACTAAAAATACTGATAGACTAAATTTAGACACTAGACATGCACAACTGAAGCATGATTCCATGACTGAAATTACTGATATACTGAATTATCATACTGAACATGCATATCTAATGCATGAGTACATGGCTGAATATGATTCATGAATGAATGACTGAGTATTCAATATTAATTGATACTACATTAATAGTTATATCTGAACACGAGACTGATTAATTCATAGGAAAACTATTACCTTAGGCTGAGTCTAATTTGTGGAGAAAACGTTAGGGTACTTGGTCCGCATTTCTAATTCTTCTTCCCAAGTAGTTGCTTCGACAGACTGATTCCGCCAAAAATCTTTGACTAGAGGGATTTCGTTGTTCTTCAGTCTGTGAATCTGATAGTCAAGGATTTCGACTAGAATTACTTCATAATAGAGGCTATTTTGAACATCTATGCCCTCTATAGGGACTATAACTGCTGGGTCACCTATGCATTTCTTAAGAAAGGAGACATGTAACACTGTATGCACTAAAGCTAAGTCTGAAGGCAACTCAATCTCGTAAGCTACCTTTATGAAATTGCTGAGAATTCTATAAGGACTGATATATCGGGGAATGAGTTTCCCCTTCTTGCCAAACTTCTTCACTCCTTTCGTAGGAGAGATTTTCAAATCCAAAAATCACCAATCTCGAATGTGAGATCCTTTCTGCGTACATCTGCATACAATTTCTGTTGGCTCTAAGATGTCTTAAGACTTTCCCTGATAAACTGAACTTTCTCTAAGGTATCAAATACCAAGTTGGGCGCTACCTCTATGGCCTCACCTATTTCAAACCAACCAATGGGAGATCTACACCTCCTCATATAGAGCACCTAAACTAGAGCTATCTGAATGCTAGAATGATAGCTGTTGCTATATGCGAATTCAATCAAAGGCAAGTGGTCATCCCAACTACCTTTAAAGTCTATCGCTTACGCTCACAGCACACCTTCTAAAGTCTAAATAATCCTTTCTTCTTAACCATCTGTATCAATATGAAAGGCCCTACTAAGGTAAACTCAGGTACAAAGACCCTTTTGGAATGCCTTCTAGAAATAAGAGGTGAACTGGGTACCTCTATCTAAGATACGGACAGCAGAACACCGTGCAATATAACTAACTCCTTGATATAGAGTTTGGAGTAATCATAGGCTGAATAAGAGGTATGCACTAGTAGAAAATGAGCTGATTTGATCATCCTTTCTACGATGACCCAAACTAAATCATGGTGGCGATGAGTACAAGGGAAACCCATCACTAAGTCCATGTTCACTTCTTCCTACTTCCAGGTAGGAATGCTGAACTCCTACATGGACCCACTAGGCTTCTGATGCTCAATCTTAACCTGCTAACATGTTGAGCACTTAGCCACAAACTCTGCAATGTCTCTCTTCATCTCACTCCACTAATAGATCTCCCGTAAATCACGGTAAATCTTAGTGGCCCCTAGATGAATAGAGTAGCACACATCATGCGCTTCTGCAAGAATTCACTGCCTCAAGTCATTTACACCTAGCATACATGGTCGACCCTGGCAGCGCAACATACCATCTCCTCCTTGGGAGAAAATCTCTACTTCAACTTGACTAAAATGGGATCCCTATCCTGCTTTTCCTTTACCTTAGAAACTAGGGGTGATTCTAAACTACTCTACACCTACACACTACTTTCTACTGAATCGACTCAGCGAACACCTAGTCAGGCAAGCTGATGAACTTCCTAAACTAACTTCTTATTACCATCCTCCACATAAGAAATACATCCCATAGATATCCTACTGAGAGTATCAACCACTACATTGGCCTTACCCGAATGATACAAGATGCTCACATTGTAGTCTTTCAAAAACTCCAACCACTTTTTCTGATAGAGGTTTAAATCTTTCTAAGAGAACACATACTGAAGGTTATTATGGTCAATGAACATATCAACGTGCATCCCATACAAATAGTTCCTCCAAATATTTAAGGCATACTACTGTTGCTAACTCAAGATCATGAGTAGGATAGTTCTTTTCATAGGGCTTAAGCTCTCTAGAGGTGTAGGCTATGGCAGAAGTAGTATTGTCCACTTGAATAACTAGACCAGCAGCTGGACATTCATTTTGGGCTGCCACAGAATGAGTTAGGGTGGTAAAAGCTGCTTTGAACTCAACATGGGAGACAGGTTTGTCTAGAGGATCTGGCTAAACTAGTTGGGGTTCTGGCGGGACTCCCATTCCTCTTTCCTTAGTCCTCTTTAGAGGCATTTTCTATAAACGGAAGAGAAACTTTGATTAGATAAAGAGTTTAACTGGAGCTCATGCTCACTCACAGGACACGAATAATGAAAGAAGGGAAATTATTCCTAAAATCATCTAATAGCCTCTTGTCCATAAGTGTGGCGCACTACACACCCATACACAAGACTCTACTAGATACGGCTATCAGAATTCCTAGGACTCTATTGAACCTTAGGCTCTGATACCAAGTTTGTAATGCCCCTAGTCTGTACCCCGGACGCTACATAATGCTCATAATCCCAAGGACCACAAGCTAACCCATGACTGGTCCTACAATATTAACTGAATGATAACACTGCAATATATGGAAATTAGGCAGAACACATACCATAAGGTTCAATACTGTAATAAACTGAATACGGTATAACAATACCAAAACTAAAACATTTGTCTGAAAATACTCTAGTCTGAAGAGCCTCTAAACTGTATGAAATATGGATTTGATAGGATAAGTCCCCAACTAACTCCGGCTGCTGTAACAAAATAAAATACAGAAATGATAATCATGTCCTCAAATTATAAGGACTCATCCCTAACTCCGACTACTGAAAAATTACAGATGCTATGGATAATTGGGATCCCATGTGTCTAAACCTATGAGATAAGACATTATAGTGCAAGGGAATAGTATGCGTCCGTACTTTCAATATACTGGTATGCTAAGTGAGGTAGGCTAAGATTCATGGGGTCATATGCAATAATAATACTGAATGAATGACATGAATATAACTAAATAAGAGTACATGCATGAATACGTAAACTATAACTGGGATCGTGATAAAATTGAATACTAAGTCTGAATACTGATTAACTGATATTTGAGTATACTGATACCGAATTACTGATAACTGAATGACTATATCTGATAGTCTTGATTCTGGGGAACTATACTAAGGTTCATACTGAACTAAGGGACTGTATCTGACAGTCCTGAATCTGCAAAACTAAATTGAGTTCTGTACTGACACTGAATCTAAAAATGAGATTGTGGGGGAAAATTATCTAACTAACATGACCCTTTCAAAATAGATTGGGATCCAACCTATAACCCTAGTTGGAAGGGTATCAGTACCATTCCATGAGTAAAGACAAGCTGAGTTACCCTTATTTGGCACGTGCTCTATAAGAGAACGGCGGTACCCTCAACTGGCAGGTAGATCACCTCATCAAACCTCAAGTGGTAGGTTGATGTCTCAACCTATGCTAGCTTTATAGTTCTAGAATACAAGGACTGCTTCTAAGGCTCACACCTTTTACTGGCAGGTGAGTCCCCATCCTAGGGGTCACTAGGTGTTGAATCCTATTCCTAACTGAATAGACACTGGACTAATTTCTAAATTTTTCTAAGCTGGACTGTACTACTACTGATCATACTATTTAACTGAACTAAACTGAGTTCACTGAGTCTTGTTGACTGACAGAATACTACTAAATTCTATTAATTGATTGAATTTACTGAGGTCTGAACTGAATACTAAACTGGACTGGACTGATACTGAGTCTATTGATTTCTTCTTAAGTTCTGTAACTAACTGAGAGTAATACTAATCATGACATTACTGGTACTATCTTGAGACTGACCATGGCTTTAGGTAAACAGCTAAATTGTTGGGTATTGAATACCCCAAGGACTGATAGCATAAATTATAAGACATGGCATAATCTTGAATTATGATAAATAATTACTTGATCATCTTTCATTCATTGGGACATTCTAGCAAACACTTGCAAGACATGAACTTGGATACATGCTAACATGATATAATTTCATTGCTTACTTCCGATGAACTACTTATCAAATACTTAGAAGGCATTGTATAAGCACATAGTACTAATCAACACATGATCATTACAATTTCAAGGCTTTAACATGATTTTACATGATAATACATACATAATAGTTGTTTTTACATAAATCTTGCACTTTCTCATGGAATAGAATCCAATCAACATTATAATCATGAACACATTTGAATCCAAATCATGGATAGCCTGAAATTAAGCAACTTGAAGTTTAAAAGAGTTTCTTGGACTCCAAGGGTGGAAGGAACCCTTGGATGAACACTTGACATACCTTGGTTGCTAAATTTCTAAAGATTAATGGTGGAATCTTGAGCCTTGAATTTTAAATTTAATCTCCTTGGGTTTCTGTTCATGAGTGTTTTAAGAAAGAATGAATATAATTTGCTAATTGAGGGCTAAATATCATATTATGGGGGATGAATGATGTGGTAAAAATACCCAATTACCCTCAAAGACGCGGCTTTTTAATCACTAAGAATTGAACCATCGATGCACAGACTAACGCGCTGAGTCATTGGAATCAATGCGATAACAAACACACGACATCGAGTCTGTCTTAGTTCACTGGAATTGCCACTGGGAGCAAAGGAAAATATTTATCAATGCGATGGCCATCGTACCCCGCCGAGATCGCGTCGATACACTGTTTTGGATTCCCAAACATGGTTCAAATGAGATCAAAAAAATATGAAACTCATTCGGGAGCACCTACTGAAATTCCTAATCATGAACTAACCTAAAGATTGACATATTAATTTCAAAGAGGTTGTGAAATAGAGTTGCCAACTTATAAAGGCCAAAATGATACTAAGTTTGAATATTTCGCTAAAATTTTCTAAGTCTGGGACCCCTTAGCAAGCTTAAAAAACTGAGTGAAGCATAGGATTTTACGGGGTCTTACACATGGTTACACCCTTCCTTGAACATCTAAATCAAACTTTTCAATCCTCCTTTTTTACTATGGCCACTTCTTTTTTTTTTTTTTCTTTTTTATCATGCCTACTTTTTGCTTCCTTTGTTTTCCACTTTTCTTTCATTCCTTTTTCTTGAAAATCTCATGCACATCTTTCCTTTGTTGTACTCGTTATTCTTCTATAAATTCATTTTCAAAGCTTAGGCACATTAGGCATTTTACGTACAACTTCGTAGCACCAAACTTACTACCATCAATCTTTACCACCCCCAACTTAAGCTTTTAGCCTCAAGTTACATTTTTAAGTTTGTGGAGGGTATGGTTCAAAAGAGGGATGAAAAGAATGGTTCACGGCTTGTAATGTGTTTTCCAAAGAAAGGTCCAAAGGAAAAAGTGGGTAACTAAGGATTACATTCATGTTTGGGTAGGCCTTTTAGGATGAAATTCGATGACCTAAGATAATTTCTCCAACCTAATACACTCAAAATTAGATTTGAAAGACTAATGGGGCAAGTTCTAGATAACACAAGTATACAAAAGATGAATGCAAATAGCTCACAACACATGGCATGCAAAAAATCGTGAAGAAGGATCAATTGTCCCTCCGGTGTAACAAAATTAGAGTATCTAACATTATTTACAAGTCAACAACTTATGGAGCGACAAAAAGAGAAAAAGGATTTGTTATAAAGTTACTCACGTCCATGCCTCAATTTTTGAAATCTTTTGGACGGAGGGTTCTTTTTGTTTTGCATCCACACCACGCATAATTTTCTAATCATGGCAAAAACCTAAGCAATAGTCTTACATTTTGTCATCGAAATGGGAAAACCAACCGTATGGCTACTCAAACTTTGCCAATAGTGTACAAAATGATCCCAAATCTGCACTTTACAATGGCACAGATACTCAGACTTCCCTTGCATTCTTTATATATATTATACGAGTACTTAGAATTTCCCTACATGTATGTATCAAACCCAAACACGACACTTTAACCTTAAGAATGTCATCACTCAACCCATCAGAGGGCAAAGCTAGTCATGCACCACCAAGATCAAAATTAAATTAAATTAAAATAACACTAAAAATAAAAGTAAAGCATGATAATCCATAAAACGTAGGTACCATCTGGGTACCCAAAAATGTAGCATTCAAAATCAAATAAAATCAATATCCAAAACATCATCCCAAAATAATTAAAAACAAAAAAAAGAAATATCTAGCAATGCATCACCAAAATAATACAACTCAGTAGGTACCCTGAACTAAAAAGAAATACAGTGTGCTCACTGGATGTGCAAATAAGTAAGAGTAAAAGTGTCTCCCTGAATATGCATTAAGAGATATCCTCTCTCGCGGACTCTACTCTATCTCCCTCAGGATCATCAGCAGACCAATCAGTAGAGGCATTATCCTCACTGCCTATCCTCAGTGAAGGTAGTTGATGGTTGGGCTTGAGAACCTTAAAGATTCCCTTCACCCCCTTTCACAGCTTTTTTAAAAATTTAACTCATTTTTTCTCTCTCTTTATAATTTTATGTGAATCTTGAAAGTCTCTGTGTGATGCAGCCAGGGCTGAATAAGCTCTTTCCAAATAAGCAACAATGGATCCCTGCTTCTCCTAATCCTCAATTTATTTCTCATTATCTGACTAAGCTAGTACGAGTGGTGAGTAGTAAAGGACTCTCCCAATACTTGAGGTAGTATGGGTAGTAGTTTTCTCACCACCTACACCTGAGCAGAGATATCATTAAAGCCAGTGGCTGATGAGGGTCTGCAAGAGTCTATGTCCTCTTAGGCTGATCTGCTCAAGTCTGTCTTCCTCTTCTTTCTTTGACCTGGGGCACCCTTACCTTTAAATTTTAGTGGGAAGATGCGAGGGCCTCAGTACACCCATGTATCTATAGCATACTCCTCCACTCGCACTCTCCTGGATAGCTCTGTGATAAGGGAAGGGATAAGAAGATATGTACCTCTATGATTTTGAAGTACCTTCATTCTGAATGCATGATGTCTCCTACATTTCGGGCGATGCCCGAGATAAGATAGGAAACCATTTTAGCTCATATATCCGTGACAATAGTTATGTAAGTGCATGGGGATACTTGGATATAGATGATATTAAGCTAAAGCCTAGCCTCAGCTATGAAATCATTCATTAGAATGTCTCTCTTGGTGGTGGCCCAAGGAACCTCTTTGCCAGCACATAAGCTGTTCACCATCCAGGTCTCTGGTGTACATACTTTTGCATTAAATATCTCCATATCAGTATTCTAGAGTCCATATACCTGATTGGTCTGCTTTGTCCCAAAGTTCACTTGCCTCCCCCTAATAGTCATTACCAGGTTTGTGAAAAAGGCTACACTTAAGTTAGCATAGAATTCACGTACCTATTTCTTATTAGCAACAAAGGGGTCCAGGGAAAAACTCATCCACCCGATCTAATTAAGTCATGAATAAAAACTTGGAAGATTTTCTTCCACTTTATCTAAGTTGATACCCTATTCTAGGAGCAATTTAGTTTCATACAAGTCGGCATTATAGGAGGTCTAAAATTATGGGGTCATGAATCTTTTTTGTCAAATTCATCTATCCCTGAGGTGGCTTAGTACCTATAAGTCATGTAACTTAGAAAAACATTAGTATTAATATACCAAAAATAAGCTAGATCAAACAATTAAATGCTTGCGGCAATGTCATAGAAAGTTTTGGGGGCAGAAATGGATGTGCAAAAATTTTGATGTCTGCTAAAAATTATCCCCGACAACAGCGCTATTTGTTATACACATCAATTTAAGTGCAAAGAGGTCATCATTAGTATATTTACACAACTTTTGAGTCGGGGTTAAATCCATAAGGAACAATGTAAATGGCGAACAAATTGATTTGGAATAATAGATATGAGTTAAAATCAAATCAATGATGCAAAAAGGTAAAAGTACGGGAGATAGGTATCTACACTAATATTTCTTTTGGGGTTTTTCTAGTACAAACTTAGGGATATGAATAGTAAATTTTTAACAATTATGGATGAATCTTGGGATTATGTATTACTAAAGGAATGATATGTGGGTGTTAGCAATCAACATCAATTTAGCAAGCAAAATATGGGTAGATTTGGTTATAGATTCCGATGCTAGTCTTTCAACAACACACCAAACTTTCATATATTGATTCTTTTGAATACCTAATAGGTGTGTTCGACAATTGGTAACCACAACCTCAGTCTAAGCATCCCTATTTCTATGATGATACCTATGGTATACTCAACCTTACATTCACCCTTAAGTCTAAGATAGCAAAAATTTAGCCAACTACACACACAATTATCTATCATTGATTTGGTCTCCATATCACTCTTTTGAGAATGATATGAATTCCTAAACTACACCCAAAACCCTTCTTTGAAAGATAGCTTTGGATTATCTAGAGCATGGAGCTTTCACTCATCATACTCATGTGAGTATTTGAGGGTTTCACCCATCAAATCCCAACTTTGTTAGCATAGCAATGATAGAAAACATAAACATGAACTACTAAATAGAAGTTAATCAATAACAACCCACACACACTTTAACCCCTATTCACACATAACCCCAATAGAGATATCTAGCTACACATCAGATAAATAAGCATAGATATACCCAAAATGTCCATTGAAATAACTTGTTGAAGATTAAGTGAATGTTACGTCAAACTTGACATTCCCATAAATCAATAATGGAAGTTAGCTAATCTTCCACTTAGAAAGTCTCCAATATTCTTCACCCAAAAATTATACAATATTTTCTTCTTTAAAAATGGAGGCTATCAATTCCAAGGACTAGGGTGGATCTATTGATGGTATGCCTCAATAGATTGTTGCACCCGCATGTTTAAGTTTTAGTTTCTTGATGAAGTAGTTTTTGAATAAGAGGGTAGTTCTATGTCTTTCAATGTTTGTTTTATCTATTATCTTTGGGCCATAAAGTTAATATCAAAATAGTATATTTATCATTTAGTTCGAGTCTAAAATACTTCATCTAAAGTCCCAACGGTTCAATCAATTCGTGTATTCAATGAGATCTGGGAAGTTTTCCCCGAAGATCAACAAGGAGTACCTCCATACAGAGAAATAGAATTCGGCATTGATCTTCTTCCTAATACTAAGCCCATCTCTATTCCTGTATTTCATATGAATCTGACCAAACTTAAGGAGTTAAAGCAGTAGCTTAAGGACCTCTTAGATAAAGGTTTCATCAGGACTATTATGTCTTCATAGAGAGCTCTAATCCTTTTTTTGCATAAGAAAGAAAGCACTCTCAGAATGTGTATAGATTACAGACCACTAAAAAAGGTTACCACCAAGAACAAGCTCCCATTTCAAGAAGTGATGATTTATTCGATCAACTTCAGAATGCCCAGTGGTTTTCCAAGATTGACCTTAGGTCGGGATATCATCAGTTGAAAGTTAGGGAGCAAGACATTTCGAAAACATCTTTTCAAACTAGGTACAACCATTTCGAGTTTGTGGTTATGTCGTTTGGACTAACAAATGCCCCTATAGCCTTTATGGATTTGATCAACAGGGTCTTCAAGCAGTATTTGGATATGTTTGTCATTGTCTTTATAGATAACATACTTATGTATTATAGGAGTAAGGAGGAGCATATAGACCATTTAAGAATAGTGATGCAGACCCTCTAGGACCATCAATTATATGCAAAGTTTGGTAAATGTGAATTCTGGATGGAATCTGTTAGCTTCTTAGGGCATGCCATTTCAGGGGAGAGTATTCATATAGATACTAAAATTAATAATACTATGCAGCACTAGCCTAGACCCATCACTCTATCCAATATCAGGAGCCTTTTTGGTTCAGTTAGGTACTATAGAAGATTTATGGAAAGGTTTTCCATGATAGCCAAACCATTGACTATGTTGATAAAAAAAAGTGAAGTTTATATGGTCAGATAAATGTGAGAAGAGTTTCCAAGAGTTGAAGGATAAATTAACTTTGGCACCAGTGTTGGCTCTGCCAAAGGGGTTAGATGGATTTATGGTGTATTATGATGCTTCTAGGGCGGGTTAGGTTTCATGTTAATGCCGAATGGTAGAGTGATAGCTCATGCCTCTAGGAAACTTAAGAATCACAAAAAAAATTACCCAACTCATGATTTGGAGTTAGCTGACATGGTTTTTGCCTTAAAAATTTAGAGGCACTACCTATACGGTGTCCATGTTGATGTATTTACGAACCATAAGAGTTTCAGTAGGTATTTTCTATGGGGATATGAATATTCATCAAAAAAAAGTGGTTAGAGTTTTTGAAATATTATAACATAAGTGTGCTCTATCCTCTAGGTAAGGCCAACATGGTTGCTGATGCACTGAGTAGCTTGTCCATGGGTAGTGTGTCTCATGTGAAAAATAAAGGGGACAATTGGCTAAAAAGGTGCATAGATTAGCCCGTTTGCGATTACATTTGGTCGAGACTGATGATTGGGGAGAAGTAGTTCAGAATGGTTTGGAATCATCTTTGGTAGTAGAAGTAGAGGAGAAACAACAAAATAAACCCATACTTAGCCAAATATTGGAAGCAGTCGAGCAACAGAAGGTTGAGATTTTCTCCCAAGAGGGAGATAGTGTACTTTTCTATCAAGGTAGATTTTGTGTTCCAAATATAGACGGTTGAGGGAAAGGATATTAGCTGAGGCTCATGGTTCAAGGTATTCCATTCATCCGGGTGCTTCCAAGATGTATCGTGACTTATTAGAAATTTATTGATGGAATGGTATTCACAGGTACATAGATGAGTTTGTAGCTAATTGTCCAAATTGTCAACAAGTTAAGGTTGAACATCAAAGATTGGGGGGTAAATTGCAAGAGATTACTATACCTACTTGGAAGTGAGAATTAGTGAATATGGATTTCGTCATAGAGTTGCCTCACACAAGATGTCAACATGATTCAATTTGGGTTATAGTTAATCAAATGACTAAATCAACCCATTTTCTACCTGTCAAAACTTCAAATACCATAGAGGACTATCAAAGAATGTATATCAGCGAGTTAGTAAAACTTCATGGGATACTGTAGAGTCCCATAAATTTCCCTTGTAGTTTGAGTTGTAGGGCATGTCGAGTGAGGTGTGATTTCGGCCCTAAAAAATTATGAAGTTGCTTACTAAGTGAGTAATGTGTTAACCATATAGAATTTCCCTAATTTCTACTTTTTATCACATGGGAAATCTGATAAGCTTTCCATCGATATAAGATTTGCCCAAATCGGACACTCGGGTAAGAAGTTATGGCCAATTTAAGCCTTCGTCGTAATACTGCATCATTTGAGAGCCTAGCGCATTGTGGAGAGGGTGCATTTAGGAATTGTCAATTCCCAGTGGGAGTCCATGATAGTGGCATGTCACGAAGGAGTCCTAGGTCCTAACCAGTGGGAAAATGCATGGCTTCGCATCGCGGAGGCTGTCAATTTCCCAATTGTCATTTTCCAAAGAGCCAACGCGATTAGTGGCGTGTCGTAGAGGCCTTCAAAATCGGGCTCCAGTCCATTTTTTCCAGTTTTTCAAAGATTTTTAAAAAGGTGTTTTGGACTTTTTCCAAGCCTATAAAATCGTGGAAACACTAAATCAAAGCCATTTGCAAGCATCCTATAAGGGTTTTATCAAGTTTTCTCTCAACAAGAGCCCTAAATACTCAAAACCTCTTCCAAGAATCTCAAGAATCCACCATGGATTTTCTAAATTGAGTCAATATTCTAGGTTACCAAGTGATGGGTCTCAAGAACCCTCATTCTAGAGTAAAGTTCCAAAAGTGAGAGTTCTTCTAAAGGTTCAAATTCAAGGTATGTGGTGTTTTGAACTTGGGTAACCCTTTCACCCTTGTGCCCAAAATGTTTATTTACATCATGATTTTTCTAAAATTATGGGGTTTTCACATGAGTTTGAATTGGGGTTTTCACCCATATTTATTTAATGCATTATGTTGATATTTCTCATGAATTAGGAGTTAAATGACATGATTTCTACATGTTTTCTTGAGTTTTTACAGCTGGATAAACCCCATGACTTTACTCTTTGAGTAGCTTATATTTGAAATGTTGAGATATTGAAGCATATGACTACATTGAGATTTTGAGATGAATTTCCGAAATTTTCAGATTTCCACCTGATTTATGAATCTATATGCTATATATTATGCTTTTGATAAGCTTTAACTTGAAATTAAACTATGGGTTAGTAAGCCCTACTCGAGACTGATGAAATTATGAACTCTCATGCTATAAGAACCCATGATTTGAGTATTTTGGAATGGTTGAAAATTTAATTGACCTAATGGTCCAAAAGCTTTGAAATCTACTTTACTATATGAGATTATTGATTTGATTAATGGATTCATGGTAAACCATGAGATTGTTCTAAAAGTAGATTTTTATAAGATGAGCGCAGATAATCTAAAGGGAGTAGTATTTAGCGCCGAACGGGTAAGCTACTATGTTTTCTTACCCCAAAAACTATGTGCCACAATAGGATATGAGTCTAAGGCTGATTATCTTATGATTATGAGTGGGCCTGAGGCCGATTTAATTATATGGGCCCAAGGATGAGTTTCATTTAGTGATCACTAGACCAAGGTTATACTCTTTGGCAAGAGTATGATGCCCTACCCCAACGTGGGGTCTCTTCTTTAGAAGGATAAAACGTTGGACTCCATGCAACTCGCATGGTTTATGTCGATTACGAGAACTTTCCTTGCCTTTCCAACTTTGAAATTAAATGCTTATTTTCCTTCCCTATAAGCTATTTTCGTAAACGTTTGAATTTCAGAGATATTCCCGAATCAAGGTATTGATTTGAGATGAGATATTTTCTAAAGTGAATGAAATGCCTTCAAGTATGTTTTCAAGTTTTATGATTTCGAATTCCAAGTATATGAGTTTCTAAGTGATTGTTAAGTGTTGAGAATTGAAGAACTTTTACTCTCTTGAGATATATGCATGACTTGAAAGTGCGGTTTGAAATCCCTTAGCCTTTGGGCATTAAGAGTAAGGGAAGGTTTCCTATTTTGAAGTTAAATAATGATGACTCAGGAGATTGTGTTACATGTTTCATTCTACATGACTTATGAGTTTCATATTTTATACTTGTTCAAGCTATGTGAGTCATATCATTATGAATATATGATTTGATTGAAGAAAATATCGTTACTACATTATACATATGCATACACCCCCGCATACTCAGTACATTCCAAAGTACTAATCCACATATATGTCTATGTACTACATTGTCTTATAATACAGGTTCAGGATCTCAGTCCCAGTCTCACCCATGATTCTCCGAGCACCTTTCCTACGTTTTATATAGTGGTGAGTCCTCCTGGTTCGAGGGCCAATCTTCAGATTTTTACTGTGCTTAAGAGACTATGTTTTATCTCCAATCCATTTTAACTCAGTTGGGGACTATCCCAATGGCTCTCTAGATTTTGATTCATAGAGGCTTTGCTAGACTAATATTAGACTTGTGATATGTCGAGAGGGATCAGTATTGTGGTTTTGTTGAGATTTCTCTATGTTGTGGTCATACGAACCAATTATCCTTTCTTATTTCCTTTCTTGTGATACGGCTATGCGAGTGTTTAAGTCTATCCTTATCTTGAATTAGGTGTTTTTGGGTAGAAACCAGCTCTAAGGGTTAGCTTGGGGATACTCATAAGCTTAACCATTGTGTGACATCTCGGGTGGTGATTTTTGGGTCATTACAGATACCTTTCTATCTGTATACTCCTTCTGCCAGCTTTGAATTTCCGCAAGCTTTTCTTTTATAAATCTAACCTTCTCAATTGACTTCTTTAATAAATTGGTGCCCCAAGGTATTACTTCAATGGCATCATAGTATCCAATGGAATATCTATAACTCCTCTTATACAAAGCCTCAAAAGGAACCATATTATACTCAAGTGATAATTTTTGTTATATGCAAACACGCATAAGGGTAAGACCTGTCCCCAATGACCACCAAAATCCATGACATGTGTCTATATTATATCTTTTAACACATTGATCATCCACTCAGACTACCCATATAACACCCCCAAAATAACCTAAAATCATATCTTAAACTTAGAGCAGAAACACACTAAAAAATTCACAGAATGATTGAGACCATGAGTCATGGTCAGTACTATTGACTCATTGGGTGAACCATCCTGAGTGTCAAGCAAAGGTCACAAAATTTGGCATTTTCATACTAGTAGAAAGGACTCAAGAGAATGAATCATTAGGTTGGACCACCATTCATTAGGCAACTCATTCTAACAAAGTACCAAAGAGTTAATATTTCCCTTTAGAGGAAACAAGCCCCAACCATAACTTATTACCAAACTTAACTAGTCATGGGGCATCAAGTCTTGCCCAAGCCTATAAAATAACCCAATCTACATAATTCATATAATGACTGATTAGTTTAGTGAATGAGTTGTACCTCGATTCATGGTGACTTAATCCAACAATTATTTACATTTTAAATAGGATACTTGTCTCTTTTCCCTATATCTTACGCCTAAACTAAACCATTTGGGGTTATATTGGTGGGAATTAAAGGGATAGTCAACCCTTTTCCTCCTTATTCCTTCCCAACACTCAGAATACTATCATAAGAGTGATTTAAACTCTCTTAAGCCACAAGAAGCTAGGGCTCCTTCTCAAGTCAGAATCTTTCAAGTTCTTAGTAAGAACACTCCATTCTACGTGTGTGGAATTTCAGTAATGGGTATCCTTTCACCCATTGTATCTCAAGTAACTCCAAAATTTTCAGTTTTTCATGAATTAAAGTTTAGAGTTCTTATTTAGTTTATGATTTCCCTTTTATTATAGTTTCTTTATGATTCCTATATTATAACTACATGTTTATCATGACTTTTACACCACTTATCATTTTATGAATTTATGATTTTATATAATGTTACTATATTTCAACACGATTCCTTCTATTTTCTAGCAAGTTTATCATGTTATGAACACATCATCCCAATATTCCTTTAAATTCAGCATTGAGAAGAAATAATAGTATTCAGTTTTACAAACCTTCAAATTACTTTTATATAAAGTATATTTTGGTCTAGTTCTATAACATCAATAATTATGAGCTATTAGTATAAATAATTCTAGGAGTAGTATGTAGTACTAAGTTGGATGGGATTCAGTGCACCCAAGTTCCAAAACAACGTACCACCATATATTTACTTAGACTTCTTAGTTAGGCATCATTTTATATTAGTGGTACCATGTCGGGCACGCCTTTATCCCCTGGTAAGGTATATTGGGTCCTCTTAGTAGGGTGTATACATCACAATCCATGCTAGCTCTCAAGGTTTATGTTAGTTAAAAATCTCCCACACACACGGACATAGACTCAAACACAGTATTTTTACATGACCCTTAGTTCAATTTTACTTTCTTTCAAACTATAACTTTTCAAATTATCATTTCATATCAATATATATATGTATCTTATATAGGGTCAATGTACTATATTTCAACATTTACATTCAGTATAATATATTAGCATTTGTATAATGTTTAATTATTTATAGTTCCATATCTCACATGTTTAGTACATTTAAAGTACTGATTGCATACTTTCTCTTTGAGTTGTATCATGTTATAATATAGGTTAGAATGCTCAACACCAACCATGTGGTTTGTACATTTCTTTTCCATCTCAAAAACTATTAGTGACAAGTTTTCATCATTTGAGAATAAGTGTTCATGATTTATTTGTATCATGTTATGATATAGGTTTGTACGCTCAATATCATCCCCTCGATTTTTTGTTCTAGTGCCATCTAAGCAGATGTGAGTCTTCATCATCCCAGGATGAGAGTTCATGATTTGGTTCCCTTTTAGTATTACTTCTAGTTTCAAATATTTAGAGTTATCTAGCAAATTTTCCAAGCAACTCATTAGTATGTAGAGGTTTTGAAACAGAGATAAACATTTAAATTATTTTAGTATTTGTATCTATCTATACTTATAATTATTTTAAATAAGTATTCTTACATTTAATTAGCTTCCATATCAGTTATTTGGTTGCTTCAATATTGTTAGTATTATTCCATACCATAGTTAGCTTGGGTCACTTGTCGATCTAAGCACCATGTTATATTCAAGCTGTAGACTTCGATCATAACAACCCATCAGTCTAAGTATGAAAGGATAAACATGGATTTAATGAAGTGCCTAACTCTTCCAAAAAATTCCCCCAAATGTTGGAAGTAAACTATGTACCACTATTCGAAACAATAGAAATGGTCACACCATATAATCGGGCTATCTTTTTAGCAGAAATTATGGCCGACTTGTCTCTATTATAAGTCACCTACATCAGAATAAAGTGTGGGAACTTAGTTAGCCTATCCATAATATCAAACCATATTTTCCCAAATTTGTGGGAAAACTAGTAATGAAATCCATGTCTATCATTTCATGGATGGATATTCATTGAACAGTACCACCAGGCTTTTGATGTTCATACTTCACTTGCTAGAAATTTTGACACATAGCCACAAAATCCACTATATCCCATTTCAGTAGGATCTATCAAAAGTGTTGTCTCAAATCATGATATATCTTTGTCCCACTAGGATGTTTGAAGTACCATGAACTATGTGCTTCAGTGATTATGGTAAGAATAAAATCATCCACATATGGCACACAAACCCATCCTATGATTCGCAAAACACCTTCATTGTCAAGAATGGCCTTTGTGGCCTTACCTCAGAACACCTTATCGTGAATATCACTAAACTTACATCTTTGAACTGTCTAGCTTTAATTTGGTCAAGAAAAGTAGACCTTCTCTCTACATTAGCTAGCAAAACCCTTATTTTAGTCTCCTGCAATATTATAAAATTGTTAGCTAAGGTCTGAGATTCCCTAGCCAATGGACATCTAAAAATATCTAAGTATGCCAAACTACCCATACTCTCCATCTTTTGACTCAATGCATCCATTATCACATTTGTATTAATTAGACTATAAAGAATCAAAATATTATAATCCTTGAGTAGTTCCATCTATCTTTGCTATCTCAAATTCATATATCTCTAGTTAAATACATGTTGTGAGCTATGATGATCAGTGAATATTTCAAAGTTCACCCCATACAAATAATGTCTCTATATTTTAAGAGCAAACACCACTGCTGCCAACTCTAAGCCATAGGTGGGGTAGTTCTTTACATAAATTTCAACTACTTGAAGCATAAGTATCTACATTCTTTTTCTTTAGCAAAAAAAACACCTAAACCATAATGTAAGGCATCATAAAACACAATAAAGTGCTTACCCTCCACTAACAAGGAAAGGATAACGACTGAAGTCGGAAAGCACTTGACCTTTTGTAAGCCCTCTTCACACTCATCAATTCATACAAAAGGTACTTATTTTTAGTCAATCGAGTCAAGTGCAAATCAGTAGAAGAAAATTTGGTCACTTATGCTAGTAACTAGCCAACCCAACAAAACTGGGAATTTTGGTCACAAAGGTAGGCTTAGTCCAATTCTGAACTGCCTCTATGTTTTTAGGGTCTACCATAACCCTTTCATTTGAAATCATGTTCCCCAAAGAGGACATTGAAGACAATTAAACACACACTTAAAATATATTGCATAATGTTTCCTATCCCTTAGAAATCCCAATAATGCACACGTCAGTCTCATGCTCCTTTGTACTCTTAGAGTACACCAAACTATCATCAATAAAAGTAAAATAAAGGAATCAAAATATTCCTTGAACATCCTATTCATCAACACCTAAAAGAAATTGGGCGTTATCAAAGATTGATAATGACGATAATGAGTTCAAAAAACAAACTTTGGTATTTCCTCGACCCAAATCTTAAGTTTGTGATACTCGAACCTTAAGTCTATCACGACCAAATTTATGAGTAATGCTGAAACCTACTTTACCCCTCCAGTTGGTAAGCCAAATCGTAGCCCGAAGTTATAGAAAATGGGCTAATTCGGTGGAAAAGGGGCATTAAAAGTCAAAAATTTGCAAGTGAAGACTTACAATAATAATGAGGCAAGGTTAATAGTCTAAAAGATAGATTAAACATAAATAACCACCCCACGACCTAGTGGTGTTGGAATAAGAGCCATTAGCAAAAAGTAACATAAGTACTATAGTAGTCAATACACATCAATCTTGAATATTGAAAGACTAGACATAAGTAGTAGAAGGAAAAAGGGAAACTCTGAGAGCTCACCCTATCTCCGTAATTAACTCAATACAATCATCACGTTAGCGATGGCCACTAATACTCAAATCAATACCAAAATGTACAAAAGCGTGGTATGAGTACCAAAACTATGGGTACTCAGTAGGAATCATCGGTTGACTGAGAAAAATAATGATATAAATACGATAAGATGCAAGATAAATAAGCTAAGTCAAGGTAAAAGGGAAAACTTAGAAATAAGCTCCAATACTATAAATAAATAATCAGAATAGATATGATATGAAAGAAAGTATAGTTAATACTACAAGATTGGCTCCCATAAGCCAGTATGTACAGAAAAGTAAATGACCCAAAACAGGCCTCTATAAGCCCCAAGGGTGCAATCAAAGGAAAGTAAAAAACTAATATTCCATAAATTTACCGAATATCAAGCTATAACCATGAAACCATCCATACCGTATCATATGATAAATAAAATCTCATTGTCAGAAACAAAACAGAACTTAATATCATTATCATTATCATCGTCATTAGTTGAACTTGATCTGAATCTCATGTTATCAATATCATCATCAATTGTCGGACTTGAACTAGACTCAATATCAATAAGCTATCAAATTTTACCAGGAATTAGCACCAACTCCCAATACCAAAATAGCATAATAATTATGTATCTAATCTCCTCAAGTCCTAAAATAAGCATTTCAAATGGTATAACATACGTATAGAAGTGTACAAGAGCTAACACGAATCTAGGCCTAAGGTGGAATGGAGGGACCCACTGTTAATCCACAAAATTCGTTCTAAGGAAAATTCTATCCCAAAATAGGCTAAGGTATCTAAATTCACTTACATTTTAAATAAGCCACGATTATCCCTATGATAACAATTCTTTAAAAATTATGCACAATTAAGTCAATTACGGCTAATTACGGTTCCTTAATAGGCCAAATAGTCTAAATAATACTACTTATACCAATTAAACCTTCAAGACCTGATTCCCATCCCATATCTAGAATAATATCATAAATAACTATGAATTAGCTCAATAAATGAGGAAGGTAAACTAGCCTACCTAGGGACCGAAAAAAGCCCAAAGAATTTGCTAAAACGTCAATTTCCCTTTCGAAAAGCTTCAGCAAGATGCCACGCTATAATAATAACAATCTACTCATTAATACATGAACAACAATACCTATATTTTACTTTTGTTCTTTGGTTCCAAAATCACATAAAAATCCAATGTGGGGCCTACTTGTGGAATAACACTTTTGAACTGACAACACGCCTCTCTATGCTCAAGGAACATTTGCCCTCAAGAATGGGTGAATTCTGAGATCAAATGATGCTACAATCAACCCACCAATATTCAAGGGATTTTTAAAAAATTGTGAGAAATTAATCCATGGAATTGATGAAAACTTAACAACAATTCAAAAGAGGAACACATTATTCGAGCTTTCAAACACTCCAAAATCACCTACTAGCATTTCTCCCTAGTTTTTACACCTTATAGGGTTCTACTCTCATGGAAATAGGTGAAAAGGGGGAGAAAATAGGCTAAGTGGGGATTTTATAAATACCAGGTTTCTCTTAAGTGGACATTGAGCACCTTAAGTAGTCATCACTTAAGTGGTCAAGTGTTGCGTTAGTGACATTAGCTAAGTCTACAATTATTGCTTAAGCGCCAAAGGAATGTCTTAAGCGATATCTGCTAAGAAATCCAGGCCGCTTAAGCTATTGAATGACCAGTTTAGCAGACTTTGCTTAAGTAACCCAATGGGCGCTTAAGTGAATGCACCAACACTAGCTAAGACTTGGAATTTTTCCAAGTCTTGTCCGACCCCTTGGGATTTATCCGGAATCCTGTATATGCAAATAAACCATGCTACCCTACAAAACTTGGCATTTCGAACTCAATGTCCAATTAAATTTTTCATCAAAGGTCGTTTTGATCAATAGTGGGTCCCACACCCACATGCCATTTTTTCTTAATTTTCAACCAATAGCCCGAAATGAGTTTGGAAGCCTCGAGACCCAAACCAAGGGTCCACCTAGCCTAAAATCAATTTTCTGGAGCTATTAGAACAGTCAAAATTGGCAAACGAGTTCATTTGACTAATTGTTTTTGCTTGACAATCAATTTTAACTAGTAAAGACTTCAAATAGGGAATTGTCTCTAAAAATTAAATGAACTGCTCGTTAAATAAACTGTCAGCTCCAATAAGTTATAAGTGACCTATGACAACTATTGGAAAGCTTTAATTAGAAAAAATAAGTAGAAATGTAGAAAATGGTCAGGAGGGTAATTACAATATCCACTACTAAAAGAACTTCCATATGCGAAAGTAAACAATTAGAATGTACCTGAAGCCTCAAACAAGAGAGAATATTGGGTCCACATCTCACTCTCGATCTCCCAAGTTGCCTCCTCTACTAGGCGGTGTCTCCACTACACCTTACTACTGTAATCTCTCTAGCGTACAACAACCTAATATCTCTGGATAATATGAACACTGACTCATCTACGAAGGTCAATCGCTCATCCAACTTAACTGAGTCCCATTAAGCACATGAGACATATCTGGGATGCATCGTCAGAACATAGAACATAGAAAATTGGATAAACATTAGCAAAATCTGGGGGTAAGGCTAACTCATAAGCCACGTCACACTCAAAGAGTCCAATATATCTGGGGTTGAGCTTGCCTTTCCTCCCGAACCTCATCATACCCTTCATGGGCAATACTCAGAGAAATACCCTGTCACCAACTCCAAATCTCAAGGCATAAAGTCTATGATCTACATAAGCCTTTTTCCTAATATAAGCTACCCTCAACCTATCCGGAATCACCCTGACTCTATCCAACAACTCCTAAAGCAAGTCCGTAACACGAGATCCAATATTAGAGGTCTCAAACCACCTAATAAGCGAACGACATCACCTACCATACAATGCCTCAAAATGCACTATCTCAAAACTCAAATGGTAGCAATTATTATAAGTGAACTCTTCCAAATCTAAGTGTTACTCGCACTGACCTCCAAAATCCATAACACATGCTTAAAGCATATCCTTGAGAACCTAATAAGTCTACTCTGACTGCCCATAAGTCTGAGGATAGAAGGTTATAAAAAAATCCACTTGAGTACCCAACTCCGATTGAAAATCTCCCTAAGAGCTAGAAGTGAACATTGAACCCCTATCTAAAATAATAGATATAGTCATTCGATGTAAATTTACTATCTCATAAACATAGATAATGACTAACCCTTGGCACTGAAGGAAATCTGAATAGGAATAAAATATGCTGACTTGGTCAATCGATCCATAATAATCCAAGCACCATTTGAACCACGAGATTTGAGACAAACCAATAACAAAGTCCATGGTAATTTGCTACTACTACCACTGAAATGGGCAAACATTAAATCAAGCCACCAGGTCTCTGATGCTCTGGCTTTACCTACTGACAATAGGCAATGAGCTACAAAGTCTACCATATCTCTCTTCATACCCTCCACTAATAATGCTACTTAAAATCTCTATAATCTTAGTTGTACTCGGGTGAATAGAATATCTTGAGTTGTGAGCCTCATGCAAAATTGACCAAATCAAGTCTCCGAGCCTCAGAACACAAATACAGCCATTAACTCTCTAAACAGCCTCAGAATCTATGATAGCCCTCTTGGACTCACTACTCAACACCTAATTATAGATGATGCAAAGTCCCGTATCCTCAAACTAACGACTTTATATCTACTTCATTAGTGAAGACCTCACCTCTGCACTAGCAAGAATCCTCTTAGTGTCTGAACTATCAATTCGAATCATCAAGTTGGATAAGGACCGGACATCCTATTCCAATGGACTATAAGAAATTAAGATAGAATCCAAAGAACTCATACTCACTACCTTCTGCCTCAAGGAGTCTACTACCATATTTGCCTCACCCAGATGATTCAAAATATAGATATCATAATACTTAAGCATCCATCCATCTACGTTGGCTAGAATTAAGCTCTCTCTAGGTCATAAGATATTGAAGACTATGATGATCCATGAAGAACTGACAGTGCACACCATAAAGATAATGTCTCTTAATCCTAATGGCGAAAGATACCACCGCCAACTCCAAATCATGAGTAGGATAGTTGCACTCATGCACCTTCATCTGCCTCAATGCATAAGCAATAACTCAACCCTTTTACATCAGCTCATAACCTAAACCAACACCAGAAGAATAATAATATACAGTGAATCTCTCACCCTTAATAGAATGATCTAAGATAAGAGCTGATATGAGAAATCCCTTGAGGTTCCTAAAGCTTGACTCACACTCCTCATCATCAGAAAGAAACCTCCTTCTGAGTTAGTATAGTTATTAACATTGCAATAGTATCAAAACTCTTAACAAATCATTATAGTAAACAGACAAACCAATAGAACTACGAACCTCAGACGGAGATATAGGCCAACCCAATCACAAATGGCCTCAATCTTTGTTGGGTCTACCATAATCCCATCCTTGGAGATCACATGACCAAGGAATGCCGCTGGCTCATGCCAAAACTTACACTTAGATAACGTGGAAAAAATCCTATGATCTCTCAAAGTTTGGAGCATAATCCATAAATATTGCATATGCATCTCTCTCCTTAAATACACAGGGATGCCATCCATGAACACAATCACAAAGAAATCCAAATAATCCCTAAACACGTGGTTCATCAAATCGATAAAAATGTTTGGGGAGTTGGTCAACCAAAAAGACATCACTAGGAACTCATCACAACCATACCGAATCCTAAATATTGTATATGTAATATACTCAACCCAACTTCTTAACTAATGGTAATTGAATCTCAAGTCAAACTTAGATAACACCATTGCTCCCTAAAGCTGGTCGAGCAAATCATCAATGTGAGGCTTGGGATACTGGTTCTTCATTGTAACCTTATTAAAATGTCTATAATCAATGAACATACATATAGAACCATCCTTTTTCATTACAAACAAGATATGAACTCCCAAAAAAGATGCACTTGGTCTAATGGAACCTTACCTAAAAGTTCTTAAAGCTGAGAATTCATCTCCTTAAGATCGATAGGAGTCATATAGTAAGGTACCACAGAAATAGGTTAGGTGCCCGACTAAGATCAATAACAAACTCAATATCATGGTCAGTAGAAAAACTAGGTAGATTGATAAGGAAAACATGAAAAAATTCACAAACTATAGGAATAGAGTCAAGTAACAAACTCTTCATACTAACATCATGAATATAAGTGAGATACGGCTCGAAACCCCTTGAAATAATTCTTTTAGACTAGATTTAAAAATTAATTCCCATTAGCTTGCAACTAATAGCTACCTACCACACAATCAAGGGTATGCCAGGCATGGCTAAGGTCACGATCTTGACAAAAAATCCAAGATCATAGGTCCATGCCCAGAATCATATCAAAATCCCCCATTTATAACATAATAAGATCAGCTTAAGTATCAAACTCTCGAACATTCACAACACATGATCTACAAACTCGATCCACTACTAAAAAATCTCATACGAGAGTAGATAGACATAAAGAAACAATAATGAATCCTAAGAAAACTATAGTTGTAGGCCATAATAAGAAGATCACAAACTTCAGATTAATAAAGAAAAAGTTGACTGATGGCATACCAAGATCGTACCTAACATAAAAATATCCAAAAATTCATCCTCAAGTCTAGAAGGTATGATGTAGAACTAACCACACGTACCACCTGGCTAGTCTCCTACCTGCCCGAGAACCTCTCCAAACACCCTAGGAACCATACTGATAATCATGTACTACATCTTTAGTTGGGGGCCGGATTTCCCTGATCGGTGAAACCCTCTTAACTGAAGGAACCTTCACTCCATGACTAGGGCACTCTCTAGATAAATGTACAAAAGTCCCACAACCATAACATGCCCCAAGCTTTGCACTGAAGCCAAAAGATCCACCTGACCCAAAATATCCATCATGACTAGAATAACCAAAAGTTAAACCCTTCGAAGGCTAACCACTACATAGACCAAGATGATTATTATAACTATATTAGCCTCCATTAATTATCTAAACTACGGCCTAAACTAGACTACTGGACTGACCCTAATGCTGATATGGCTAATACGATCATGAGCTACTATGGCTCCCACTAAAACTAGCCTAATATCACGGCCTCTTATTGTTTCCCCATTGGGCCTCGCAATGCATCTCTTCTATAACCTAAGCATGATATCAAATCTTATCAAAAGATCTACCCATAGCAACCACACTATGTGCATACATATGAAAAGGAAGTCACAATCCCTAAACAAAGTAAAGAACCCTTTCATATACGATAGTTAGAATAGAAGTAGCATGCCTACACAACTCATGAATTTGAGATTCATACTCCACAACAATCACGAAGCCATTCTCCAACCTCAAAAACTGATCCCTGAGACAATTCCTAAGACTGCAAGGCATATACTTTTCAAAAAAGATCTTAGAGAACTAAGGCCATGTAAATGGGGAAGGCCCATCTCACCTTAAATCAAGATGACCTCTCTACTAATGTCGAGTAGTAAGTCTAACTCAAAAGTAGTATAATCCAAACATGAGTCTCAAATAGTCCCAAATTATAGACCCTATCCTCACCAAAAATCAAGAACTCATAAGAATCCTTACCCAATGCACTGTAAAACCTAGGCGGAGCAAATCTAAAAAATTTGCCCAACACCTTCTTCTGCTCAACAAACATTGCAGGCTAGGCAACTACCTATGGAGCAACCAACATCTTAGAAGGGACCTCAACTTAGGGAGCTGCAGCTATAGGTTACGCCCTCATCTTAGTACCACTCTAATCCATAGACTATGCACCATAAGCTGGAGCACCACCAACCTATTCAAAGAGATGAACCAATGAATTCATAAGCACTAAAGAAGAAATAAACCACGGTGGAGCCTGGGATAGTCCTTGGCCTAATGTTGGATGGGGCAAAAGAATATCTGGCATGGGATCAGGAATAAGGTTTGGTGAAGGCCCCCTATCTTGGTTTGTAGCTGGGGATACATCTCTAGACAATCCATGACCTCTATGTCATCCACGAATCGCGATGGGATCTATAAGCTTGGACTCAAGATCCTATCCCGTGTAGTGGTAAAACGTGTCCTCTCCATCTGCAAATCACTGAAACCAAACAAATTCCATAGAAACCAACTCAAAATCTCGGCATGAAATGAGTGAAAAAAGTGAAGAACTCCTAAGAATGTCCTATAGCCTCCCAAAGATAAGAAATAGAGGTTATTGTTTCGATCCACGAGACTATACTAGACACTTGCTCTTGTACCAATAATAATGGTGAACGTAGGCTCTTATACCAATTTGTCATGACCAAATTTATTAGTCATAATGGAACCTACTTTATCCCTCTAGTAGGTAATCCAAATAGTATCCTAGAGTTATAGGCAATAGGCTTATTCGACGAAAAAAGGGCATAAGAGTTGAAAATTTGCAAAGTAAAGACTTACAATAATAATGAGGAAATAATAATAGTTTAAAAGATAGATAAAACATCAATAATACTCCCATGACCTATTAGTCTTGGTACAAGATCCACTAGCAAAAAGGAACATAAGTATTGTAATAGTCAGTATATGTTAGTCTCGAATAGTTAAGACTAGACATAAGTAGCAAAAGGAAAAAGGACAACTCTGACTCTGAGAGCTTGCCTTAACTCCAAAATTAGCACAGCATGATCGTCATGTTAGTGAGGGGCACTAGTACTCAAATATGCACTAAAAAGTTAGAAAAATATAGTATGAGTACCAAAACCATGGGTACTCAGTAGATATTATGTTTTATCTGAGCTAAATTATGATATAAATACAATAAAAATGTAAGATAAATAAGCTATGTCAAGGTAAAGGGGCAAACCTGAAAATAAGCTCCAACACTATAGATAAATAATTAAAAAAATATTATATGAAAGAACACATAGTTAATACTATAATACTACCCCGATAAGCCTGTAAGTATAGAAAAGTAAATAACCCAATGCGATCCCTATAAGCTTGGAGGGTGCAATCAAAGGAAAGTAAATAACTTAAAGTTCATAAATTTATCGAATATCAAGATATAACCATGAATCCATCCATACAATATCATATCATAAATAAACTCTTAATGTTAGACTCGAATTAGAATTAATTGTCATCATCATTTGCTGGACTTAAACCAAAACTCATGTCATCAATATCATTATCAACGGTCGGGCTTTAATCAAAACTCAATATCAATAAACTATTAGATTTTGACTGAAATTGGGATCAACTCCCAAGTGCCAAACTAGCATAATCATTATGTATCTAAGCTCCTAAAATTCCAAAAATAAGCATTTCCAAGGGTATAACATACGTATAGAATTTTATAAGATCTAACTTTAATCCTAGCCTAAGGTGGGTCGGGAGGCCTACTTTTAATCCCAAAAATCTGTTCTAAGGAAAATTCTACCTCAGTCTATGACAAGGTATATAAATTAACTTCTATTACATAAGCCATAATTAGCCCTAAGAAATCAATTCTACGTAAATCATGAGCAACTAAGTCAATACACATAATTTATGATTTCTTGATAGTTCAAATAGTCCAAATAATACTAATTATACCAATTACACCTTCAAGACCTACTTTCTATCCCATAGAAAGCATAATATCATAAATCTACTAGGAATTAACTCAATCTATGAGGAAGGTAAACATAGCCTACCTGGACACCAAAGAAAAAGTCAAAAATCTGCTAAAACCTCAATTCTCTATTTCGAGAAACTTTCACAAGATACCACGCTATCAAAATCACAATCTACTCATAAATATGAGAACAACGATACCCATATTGCACTTTTGTGCTTCGGGTCCAAAATCACATAAAAATCTCATTTGGTGCCGACTTACGGAATCATACTTTTAAAACCAACAACACGCCCCTTTATGCTCAAGGAATTTTTACTCTTAAGAATGGGTGAACTCCGAACTCAAATGGTGCAACCATCAACCCACCAATATTATAGAGATTTTGGGGAAACCATGAGAAATTAATCCATGGAAATGATGAAAACTTACCAATAATTCGGAGAAGAAACATGTTATTCAAGCTTACGGACACTCTAAATAACCCGCTAACATTTCTTCCAAGTTTTTACACCTTATAGAGTTCTACTCTCTTGGAAATGGGTGAAAAATAGGAGAAAATGGGCTAAGTAGGGATTTTCTAAGTACCAGGTGTCACTTAAGAAAACATTGGGCCGCTTAAGCGGTTGTCGCTTAAGCGACATTAGCTAAGTATATGCATTATCACTTAAGTGACCTTTGTCCGCTTAAGTTGACATCTCTTGAGCGCTAGAAGTATCGCTTAAGAGATACCCGTTGAGCAAGCTAAACCACTTAAGCTATCAGCTAGATGCTTTAACGACCTTCGCTTAAGCGATCCAATATGTATTTAAGTGAATGCACAAGCTCCATCTGAGACTCACCAATCCCTAATAATTCATCTAAAATCTTGTATACACAAATGAACTATACTACCTACCAAATCTGACATTTTGGACTCAACGACATCGTTGAAATTTCCATCAGAGCTTTTTCAATAAAAAGTGGGTCCCACACCCATGTGCCATTTTTCTTAACTTCTATCCAATAGCTTGAATGAGTCTAAAAGCCACAGGACCTAAAATAAGGGTCCACTTACCTAAAGTCGACGTTGTTGGAACTGTCAAAATTGGCATATAAGGTCGTTTGGCTGAAGTTTTATTGGTAGCTAATTTTAACCAATGAAGACTTTACAATGGGGAATAGGCTCTTAAACCAATCAAACCTTTTGATAACTAAACTGTCAGCTCCAACAAGTCATAAATGACTTGGGGCAGCTGTAGGAAATCTCTAAATGGAAAAAATTAGCAGAAATGCTGAAAATCACCTAGAGGGTCATTACAAAGTTAATTTTGGAAATCACAGAAGAACATAACATATAAAACAAGTAATCTATCATTGGAAACAAGCACTTCTTATAAATTACAACTTTGTTCAACTACCATAATTTTATGCACATACGTTGGCAACCATACTTCATTTTAACAAACAAGGCTGGAGCACCCTATGGAGAAGCTCTAGGGAGAATGAATCTCTTACTTAACAATTCTTATAACTGAGCCTTTTGCTACCTTATCTAAGAGGATGTCATTTTATAATGAGGGATGGAGGTGGGATGATTGTCCAGATCTTGGTCTATACAAAAAGTGATGTCGCGATCAGGTAGAGTCCTAAATAGATTACCAGGAACACTTTTAAGAATTCACAAACCATCAAGGCCGATACAATAGGAGAGACCTCAGTACTAATATCTCGGAGATGATCCATAAAAGCCCGATACCCTTTCTTGACTAACACCCAAGTTCACAGTTGTTCACAATACCTCTATACAGAATCGAAGTCAAGTACATGTATGTGTAAGGACAAGCCCCCGACAATAGACAAACCAAATCTTAAAGATATCGAGTCTAAAGATAAGAGAATAAAAGGTACATATCTTACGGAGTAAGGAAGCTCACCACTTTAATTCAGTGCATGAACCACTTCGATCGCCTAATTATTATGCAAAAAGAGAAGAAGATGTTCCAGCCATATGTCATGTGGGGACTTAGCATCCAAAGATGATTAGCGATTGGAACGCTAGCATGTAACTCAAGGATAAGTGATAAAATATCATCAATCAAATCAAGTCAATATATCACACTTATCCATACATATAGGTACATCATATGCCAATCAAAGGAACAAGTCTCATCAATCAGCTTCAAGTACTCATTCATCATTCATGAAATGAAAGACTACGACTTCCAACACTTAAAGCTTCAAACATTCTTAATAGGAAAAGGACTCTAACCACACTCACAATATCATTAAATATAGGACTTTAAGCATATTCACTCCTATCATGACCCGAGCTGAGGCCCTTGACATGATGAGCATCCCAAACTATGAAGGCTTAAATGCCCTTCTCTATCTGGCAATCATACACACCATTCATATACTATAAAGAAATGCAAAAATTATAATAAAGATAGAAACATGGTCAATCACTTAATTCAACTAAACAGTACGAAATTGGGTTCATAACATTCAAACAAATTCTGGCAACCACCTAACATCTCTTAAGCCTATTTTTAGCCTTTTCTAAACATGCATCTTTCTAAAATCAAATTCTAAAAATCTGAATGAAATCTGACTTATGTCCTGTTCTGAGTATGTTATGGTATTATCTATTTTGATATCATCATACCAAGACTTGGAAGTTGTATATTTTAGCCATTCCATATAATTATACAATACTTTCATTCAAAATATAATGTTTGAACCACCAAATTATTCGAATAGTACAAGAGGATTCATATTTCAAAACATGTGTCAAACCATGCAAAGATTCTCTCTTTTCAATATTTCAGCAACTGGTGGTCAATATTTCAAAACATGTGTCAAACCATGCAAAGATCATGCAATTCCTTTGATAATCACATTTAGAATTTTAAAATAAGAATTTATCCCTCTCTTAAATTCTCAATCAATACAAAGTCCATATAAGATAGTAAGCTCTTGACTCATTCTTTAAGACATGCAATTTAGTAACCCATAACTTGTAAATCAAGAAGTAACTAAATGGAAGAGGGGAAAATTCATTACTTCATGCTCTCAATTCATATTTCAAAACTCCAAACATATACATACATATATACTAACAAAATCAAATTTAAGGGAAGGCCTCAAGACCAAAACAATATTATCAAAAAGGGATTCACAATGCATAATTGTCAATGAAAATCTCAAAACCCTTTTGTAATTTCATAATTTCTCAACATTCAAATATCATTAAAACTATTTCATCATGCCTATGTAGCTTTAGGAAAACCTCACGTAACTTAGATTATGTAGTTAGAATAATAGAACCCGAATCTTGACTTGTTTCTTGGAATTCATGACTTAGGATCTTGATTCTTGATCTTTGGGGAGGAGCTAGGGTTATGTTTTGAGAGGATTTGAGATTTTTAATTGATGAAATATGAGGAAAATATCAACCCTTGAGGGTTATCAGCCGTGTGCTGGGAGTTATAGGTGAACAAAATACTAAAAAACCCTTAAAACGTGGAATCAACAACTGTAAACTAGGGGTGGACTGGAGCGTGCACTGCATGCTAATCGCTTGACCTCACTGTCTTCCTCACAAAAATGGCTATAACTTTTCACTCGGGTATCGAATTAAGGCAAAATTGATATTGTTGGAAGGCTAACTCAATTATCCACAGTTTAATGGGTCTTGAGCTACAAAATTGTACTTGTATCAAAAGTTATATATGTTCAAAGTAGACCCTTGAAAAACTGAATACAAAGATTTGGCTGAATCAAAGGTTCTTAGCTCAACTTCGCTCTAAGTGATTCCTATGAAGATTTTTCACATCGAAAGCACTTCAAACACGTGGATAAAGATTATGAAACTTATTATCACTTGGAAATAATTTCTATTAACGCATACACACGTAGGAACAATAGTCCAATTTCTAGTTCAAAAATATAGGGTGTTACATTAACTCCACCTTGGGATCACTCATCCTCAAATGATGGGCAAGGACTTTTTGAAGCTCTAAAAGTGTAGAATACAGAATATAACCTTGCATGTGAGCATTTTTCCTCAAAAAATATGTAAAGGCATCAAACGAGCTTCATAATAACCCCTAATGAAACATGTGAGCACGAAGCGTGAGATAATAAGAATTGACATAAAATGACTTTGCACACGAGTTCAAGGTATCATAATCATCACAACATAGGGAATGAGTTTATTTGGTGATCATAGGTCTGATTTTCATTGGTACTAATAATGAAGATTTTGCGGAAGATAGGGATAGAAGCATTCTCCACCTCTCATGATACAATGAATAGACTTAACTTAAAGGCACTAATTGACAATGTCTGAACATTAAATAACATACTTTGTCCTTTCCATCTTACATTTCTACCATCACACATCTAACCTCAAGAGTTTGAGTCCCACTATATGGTACTTCCATGTTGAAGCCTAATTTGAAGTTAAATAAAAGAAATTGCTAACTTAAACTACGGGACCTTGTACTTTTCATCACATTAAGAAAATGCCACACCTCATCACTATAATCCAACAACCTCAAGTCTTAATTCAAGGAATACTAACCACATGGTACATTGGTTTGTGTTTTCAACAATCACAACATTCAATCCTATCATTACTACACCCACTTAATGGATCTCCCAACAAAACCAAAAATTTCAATCACTCACATAAATATTTTTTGGTACATATCTCCTTTCCAACTATTTCTCATAATGAAAGTCTTTCCCCTTCTTTCCCCCATCACCAATAACCTTAGCTAAAGAGTTCAAAATAAATTTTTCACATTCAAGAACATCTACTCCCACTTCCTAAGTCACCATAATATTTCATAACAACTATCATACTATCATTCGGAGGGCCATTAAGGGACCCGAGCATAAGCATCATGAATGGGAGAAACACTACTCAATTATAAAGGTGGATATAGGGCTTCGAAGGGGGTTCTTGAGAACCCAATTTTGCCTCAGCAAGAAGGTGATTTAGCCGCTGCTAGGATCCATGATTTCATAATGATAAACTCGCCAGAGTTCTATGGGTTGAAGGCAGGTGAGGACCCACGATTGTAACTCAAGAAGGTAAGGAAGATCATAAAAGTAATGTATATTTATGAGGAGAAAAGTGTTGATTTGGGATCTTACAGGTTGAAGGATATTTCTTATGACTGGGTAGTGAAATGAAGGAAGAATAGAGGGAAGGATGCAGCCCCTACTACTTCGCAGGTGTTCTAAGATGCATTCTTGGATAAGTTCTTCCCGCTTGATATAAGGGAATAAAAGATAGAGGAATTTATAAACCTGAGGCAAGGCTCCATGATTGTTAAGAAGCATCATATTAAGTTCAACCAGTTGCCAAATATGCTCCTGATTTGATTTCTGACACCTGAGCTAGTATGAGTAAGTTCATGACTAGAGTATCTGGACTGGTATTGAAAGAGTATAGGACTGCTATGCTCAACAGGGACATAGATCTTACTAGGGTAATGATTCATGCCAAGAAAATAGAGGCAAATAAGATAAGAGAAAGGGATAGAGTATGGGGAAACATGAAGGCTAGATTCAAGTAGCATGAGTATGGTTGGCTAGGTCCCATGGAGGGAACCATCCATAGTTTTAGAGGCATTCATCTATGCTAGCATCTTCATCATCTAGTTCTCCCGTGACCAAAAATAGGCAAGAGCAAGGGAATAGGCCTTCTATGTCCAAGTCCCAGAATAGTTTAAGTAACAGGCCTAATTATCCTCTTTGTGCTAAGTATGGTAGAACTCATCCCGGCGAGTGTTTGGCTGAACAGAGTGGTTGTTTTGTCTGTGGAAAGTTGGGCCACAGACTTAGAGAGTATCTGCATGCCAAGTAGGGGAACAAAGATGTGCGACCTCAGGCTCAGGATAATAGTGCCCCAGCTTCTTTAGCTCGTCAGCTCCTCTTTAGGGCATTTCTTCCAGTAGTACAGGTGGTCAGCGCCAGAATAGGTTTTATGCCTTACAATATCGTCAGGAGTAGGAGGATTCTCCTGACGTTGATACTGTTATGCTCCGCGTCTTTCACTTTGATGTTTATCTATTTTTGGACCTTGGGTCAAGTTTCTCTTATATGACCCAACTTGTAGCTATGAGTTTTGAAATGAGTCCCCAAAAGATTCCTGAGCCTTTCCTAGTTTCTACTCTGGTAGGGAAGTTAGTTGTTGGTAAGCAAGTGTATAAAATGTGTCCTGTTACTTTTCTCCATAGAGTCAAACCTTTTAATCTAATAGAGTTGGACATGGTGGATTTTTATGTTATTCTGGGTATAGACTGGCTTCACTCTTGCTACACATCTATAGACTATCGTACCCATATGGTTAAGTTCCATTTTCCTGATGAGCTAGTCTTCGAGTGGTCTGGGACTTTAGCATCTCCCAAGAGTAATTTTATATCCTATTTTAAAGCTAGAAAGTTTATATCTAAAGGTTGCATTTATCACCTAATTAGAGTTATAAACACTAAGTCTGAGGATCCAACTATTCAGTCAACCAACATTGTTAATGAGTTTCCTGATGTTTTCTCGAAAGTTCTCCCAGGGATACCTCCCAATAGAGAGATACAATTCAGGATTGACCTTCTTTCTAACACTTAGCCTATTTATATTCCTCCCTACCGTATGGCACCTACAGAGCTTAAGGAGTTGAAAGAACAACTCAAATATCTTCTAGATAAAGGTTTTATAAGGCCTAGTATCTCTCCTTAGGGTGCACCCATCCTATTTATGTGAAAGAAAGATGGTTCTCTGTGTATGTGCATTGACTATCGTCAGTTTGACAAGGTCACAGTTAAGAATAAGTACCCTCCTCCGAGAATTAATGACCTATTTGATCAGTTGCAAGGTGCAAGTTACTCCTCAAAGATAGACCTCAGATCCAGCTATCATCAACTAAAAGTAAGGTAATGTGATATTCCAAAGACAGCCTTCCAAACTCATTATGGTCACTTTGAGTTTCTACTAATATTTTTTGAGCTAACCAATGCTTCAATATCTTTCATAGATCTCATGAATCGAGTGTTTAAGTGGTATCTTGATATGTTTGTCATAGTGTTCATAGATGATATCTTTGTTTACTCCCATACTGAGAAT